>NC_088240.1:91974656-91989656 GCF_036934945.1 Oncorhynchus masou masou
TTGTTCCCTATATAGTGCACTACTTTTGGCTCCCTATTCCATGTAAAGTGTATTACTTTTGGCTCCCTGTTCCCTATATAGTGCACTACATTTGGCTCCCTATTCTGAATGCAGTGCACTACTTTTGGCTCCCTATTCCATATATAGTGCACTACATTTGGCTCCCTATTCTGTATGCAGTGCACTACTTTTGGCTCCCTATTCCCTATATAGTGCACTACTTTTGGCTCTCTATTCCATATATAGTGCACTACATTTTGCTCCCTATTCCCTATAGGCCCTGGTCAAAAGTAGTCCACTATGTAGGTAGTAGGGTGCCATTTGGGACAGATATTTTGAACATTTAATTATTGTGTCGCCTCACTGGGAAGAGAGACAGAATAACAATACAAACACAACATGTCAAGGTCTCGTGTTTCATTAGCTGAAAAAAAGAATCCCAGAAATGTTCCATACGCACAAAAATATTATTTATCTCAAATGTTGTGCCCATCCCTGGTAGTGAGCATTTCTCCTTTGCCAAGATAATCCATCCACCTGACGGGTGTGGCATATCAGGATGCTGATTAAACAGCATGATATTTTACACAGGTGCACCTTGTGCTGGTTGGACAATAAAAAGGCCACTCTAAAATGTGCAGTTTTGTCACGCAACACACTGCCACAGATGTCTCAAGTTTTGAGGGGAGCGTGCAATTGGCATGCTGACTGCAGGAATGTCCACCAGAGAATTGAATGTTGATTTCTCCATCATTTAATAGAATGTGGCAGAACGTCCAACCGAACTCACAACTACAGACCACGTGTAACCACGCCAGCCCAGGACAGCCCAGGACCTCCACATCTGGCTTCTTCGACTGCATGATCATCAGCTGATGAAACTGAGGAGTTTTTTTAAATTGTATTTTACCTTTATTTAACCAGGCAAGTCAGTTAAGAACAAATTCTTGTTTTCAATGACGGTCTAGGAACAGTGGGTTAACTGCCTGTTCAGGGGCAGAACGACAGATTTGTACCTTGTCAGCTCAGGGATTTGAACTTGCAACCTTTCGGTTACTAGTCCAACACTCTAACCACTAGGCTACCCTGAGTATTTCTGTCTGTAATAAAGCCTAATGTGTGGAGAAAAACTCATTCTGATTGGCTGAGCCTGACTCGCCAGTGGGTGGGCCTATGTGTAGAGACGGCAGGGTGGCCTAGTGGTTAGAGTGTAGAGGTGGCAAGGTAGCCTAGCGGTTAGAGTGTAGAGGAGGCAGGGTAGCCTAGTGGTCAGAGTGTAGAGGAGGCAAGGTAGCCTCGTGGTTAGAGTGTAGAGGTGGCAGGGTAGCCTAGTGGTTAGAGTGTAGAGGCGGCAGGTAGCCTAGTGGTTAGAGTGTAGAGGGGGCAGGGTAGCCTAGTGGTTAGAGTGTAGAGGTGGCAGGGTAGCCTAGTGGTTAGAGTGTAGAGGTGGCAGGGTAGCCTAGTGGTTAGAGTGTAGAGGTGGCAGGGTAGCCTAGTGGTTAGAGTGTAGAGATGGCAGGGTAGCCTAGTGGTGAGAGTGTAGAGGCGGCAGGGTAGCCTAGTGGTTAGAGTGTAGAGGAGGCAGGGTAGCCTAGTGGTCAGAGTGTAGAGGAGGCAGGGTAGCCTCGTGGTTAGAGTGTAGAGGTGGCAGGGTAGCCTAGTGGTTAGAGTGTAGAGGTGGCAGGGTAGCCTAGTGGTTAGAGTGTAGAGGTAGCAGGGTAGCCTAGTGGTTAGAGTGTAGAGGTGGCAGGGTAGCCTAGTGGTTAGAGTGTAGAGGTGGCAGGGTAGCCTAGTGGTTAGAGTGTTGGACTAGTAACCGAAAGGATGCAAGTTCGAATCCCCAAGCTGACAAGGTACAAATCTGTCGTTCTGCCCCTGAACAGGCAGTTAACCCACTGTTCCTAGGCCGTCATTGAAAATAAGAATTTGTTCTTAACTGACCAACCTAGTAAAATTTAAAAAATTAAATTCACCCAAATTAGAGGGAAGTAATGACATGGAATGTTTCACATATTTGAAGCCCCATGACACATAAAGAAAAGAACCATGTTGAAATGTAACAAAAGTTTATGCATTTATTTTAACGGTCTGTAATAAACCATTTACTAATCAATACTCCCTCAAACCATTTACTAATCAATACTCCCTCAAACCATTTACCAATCAATACTCCCTCAAACCATTTACTAATCAATACTCCCTCAAACCATTTACTAATCAATACTCCCTCAAACCATTTACCAATCAATACTCCCTCAAACCATTTACTAATCAATACTCCCTCAAACCATTTACCAATCAATACTCCCTCAAACCATTTACCAATCAATACTCCCTCAAACCATTTACTAATCAATACTCCATCAAACCATTTACTAATCAATACTCCCTCAAACCATTTACCAATCAATACTCCCTCAAACCATTTACTAATCAATACTCCCTCAAACCATTTACTAATCAATACTCCCTCTTCAATAAACAAACTAATTATTCTTTACAATGACGGCCTACCAGGGAAAACAGTTGTTCAGGGGCAGACAGATTTTACCTTGTCAGCTCGGGGATTCGATCCAGTAACCTTTCGGTGACTGGCCCAATGCTCGAGCCACTAGGCTACCAGCTACCACATCAATACCACCACATTAGAAAACCATTTACTAATCAATACTCGCTCATTAATAAACCATTTACTAATCAATACTCGCTCATTAATAAACCATTTACTAATCAATACTCGCTCATTAATAAACCATTTACTAGTCAATACTCTCTCCTTAATAAACCATTTATGGATCATTAGTAAAGTCTTTTTGCAGTCCCTAATCTAAAGTGAGCACTATTTATAATTTATAAATACCTTATAAATGTATTGAGTGACCATGTCATTGGTAGACATTCCTGCAGTACCTGGTAATAGAATAAGCACACGACATTGGATGTTTAAGGATATACAGTGTAGTATTCAGACCCCTTTTTTCCACATTCAAGTCCGGTCTCCGGCAGGGCCACTCAAACGACATTCAGAGACTTGTCCCGAAGCCACTCCTGTGTTGTCTTGGCTGTGTGCTTAAGGTAATTGGCCTGTTGGAAGGTGAACCTTCGCCCACAGTCTTAGGTCCTGAGCGCTTTTCATCAAGCAGGTTTTCATCAAGGATCTCTCTGTACTTTGCTCCATTCAGCTTTGCCTCGATCCTGACTAGTCTCAAATAAAAACCACGGAGAGACCGACAGTAAGACAGCCAACTAACCTGTCTGTGGCCCTGGAGTAGTCTGTGTGTGTGTGTGTGGGTAGCTTAGCAGCCGGGCCATATGACCACTTCCATATTGAGCGAGTCATTGGTACTTCCTGCTTTAGTTTTTGCTTGTAAGCAGGAATCAGGAGGATAGAATTATGGTCAGATTTGCCAAATGGGGGGCGGTGGAGAGCTTTGTACGTGTCTCTGCGTGTGGAGTAAAGGTGGTCTAGAGTTATTTTTCCTCTGGTTACACGTGACATGCTGGTAGAAATGAGGTAAAATGGATTTAAGTTTGCCTGCATTAAAGTCCCCGGCCACTAGGAGCACCGCTTCTGGTTGAGCATTGTCTGGTTTGCTTATGGCCTTATACAGCTGGTTGAGTGTCTTAGTGCCAGAACCGGTTTGTGGTGGTTAATAGACAGCTACGAATAATATAGATGAGAACTCTCTTGGTAGATAGTGTGGTCTACAGCTGATCATAATGTACTCTCGCTCAGAGCAATACCCTGCCATGGAAAAACATCCCCCACATCATGATGCTGCCACCACCATGCTTCACCGTAGGGATGGTGCCAGGTTTCCTCCAGACGTGACGCTTGGCATTCAGGCCAAACAGTTCAATCTTGGTTTCATCAGACCAGGAATTTTAGCCAAGGGCTGAGAGAGACCAGAGCCAAGGGCTGAGAGAGACCAGACCTAATGTAGAGACGTAGAAGACAGCTGCTGCTAGCTAGCCAAGGGCTGAGAGAGACCAGAGCCCAGGGCTGAGAGAGACCAGAGCCCAGGGCTGAGAGAGACCAGAGCCCAGGGCTGAGAGAGACCAGAGCCCAGGGCTGAGAGAGACCAGAGCCCAGGGCTGAGAGAGACCAGAGCCCAGGGCTGAGAGAGACCAGAGCCCAGGGCTGAGAGAGACCAGAGCCCAGGGCTGAGAGAGACCAGAGCCCAGGGCTGAGAGAGACCAGAGCCCAGGGCTGAGAGAGACCAGAGCCCAGGGCTGAGAGAGACCAGAGCCCAGGGCTGAGAGAGACCAGAGCCCAGGGCTGAGAGAGACTAGAGCCCAGGGCTGAGAGAGACCAGAGCCCAGGGCTGAGAGAGACCAGAGCCCAGGGCTGAGAGAGACCAGAGCCCAGGGCTGAGAGAGACCAGAGCCCAGGGCTGAGAGAGACCAGAGCCCAGGGCTGAGAGAGACCAGAGCCCAGGGCTGAGAGAGACCAGAGCCCAGGGCTGAGAGAGACCAGAGCCCAAGGAACAAGCTGAAATACTGATCTATAAAAACCGTTAATGCACCAGTATTCATTAACAAAACTGCTATGCTTCCTTTTAAAGTTCCACTGATTCTGATATTGATTACTAAGTAAAGAACCATTTTAATTGGTCAATTACTTTCAGGAAAAACTTACAAATTTGTGAGCATAAAATGGTCTATTTACTTTTTTTTTCCAAGGAAACTTCAGAGAAAAGAGATTTGAGCGAATATGGATGAACGATCTTTCTTTCTCCAACAGCTTACGCCTGTGTCCAGAACATGTCCAGACACATGGGGTGTTTGAGTACGGGAGGCTGAGCAGTGACATTTCATGATTAACCTCTCCTATAGTAACTGTACTATATACCAGGATGTAAGAGAAGCCTGGCCAATGGGGATTTCTACTCCTGATCAGAGAAACTATGACAATAAAACAATTAGGATGTAAATACAAATTACCAACCTGCAATTGAATGACTTCGTTAGAGCAGAGAGAGGGAGAGCGAGGTAGAGAGGTAGAGGGAGGGAGAGAGGTAGAGGGAGAGGTAAAGGTAGAGAGGTAGGTAGAGAGGGAGAGGTAGAGAGAGGTAGAGAGACGTAGTGGGAGGTAGAGGGAGGGAGAGAGGTAGAGGGAGAGGTAAAGGTAGAGAGGTAGGTAGAGAGAGGGAGAGGTAGAGAGAGGTAGTGGGAGGTAGAGAGGTAAAGGTAGAGAGGTAGGTAGGGAGAGGTAGAGAGAGGTAGAGAGAGGTAGAGGGAGGGAGAGAGGTAGAGGGAGAGGTAAAGGTAGAGAGGTAGGTAGGGAGAGGTAGAGGTAGAGAGAGGTAGTGGGAGGTAGGGGGAGGGAGAGAGGTAGAGGGAGGGAGAGAGGTAGAGGGAGGGAGAGAGGTAGAGGGAGGGAGAGAGGTAGAGAGGTAGGTAGAGAGAGGGAGAGGTAGAGAGAGGTAGTGGGAGGTAGGGGGAGGGAGAGAGGTAGAGGGAGGGAGAGGTAGAGGGAGAGGTAAAGGTAGAGAGGTAGGTAGAGAGAGGTAGTGGGAGGTAGAGGGAGGTAGAGGTAGAGGGAGGGAGAGAGGTGGAGAGGTAAAGGTAGAGTGGTAGAAAGGGAGAGGTAGAGGTAGAGAGGTAGAGGGAGGGAGAGAGGTAGGTAGATAGAGGGAGAGGTAGAGAGAGGTAGTGGGATGTAGAGGGAGGGAGAGAGGTAGAGGGAGGGAGAGAGGTAGAGGGAGAGGTAAAGGTAGAGAGGTAGGTAGAGAGAGGGAGAGGTAGAGAGAGGTAGTGGGAGGTAGAGGGAGGTAGAGGTAGAGGGAGGGAGAGAGGTGGAGAGGTAAAGGTAGAGTGGTAGAGGTAGAGGGAGGGGGAGAGGTAAAGGTAGGTAGAGGTAGAGAAGTAGAGAGAGAGGTAGAGAGAGAGAAAGAGGTAGGGAGAGAGAGGTAGGTAGAGAGAGGTAGAGGTAGGGGTAGAGAGGTAGAGGTAGGGAGAGAGAGGTGGAGAGAGAGGTAGAGGTAGAGGGTGTGGTGTCAGGAAAATAACCTCACACTCAACGTCAACAAAACTAAGGAGATGATCGTGGACTTCACGAAACAGCAGAGGGAACACCCCCCTATTTGCATTGATGGGACAATGGAGAGGGTAGTAAGTTTTAAGTTCCTTGGCGTACACATCACGGACAAACTGAATTGGTCCACTCACACAGATCGCGTTGTGAAGAAGGCGCAGCAGCGCCTCTTCAACCTCAGGAGGCTGAAGAAATTCGGCTTGTCACCAAAAGCACTCACAAACTTCTACAGATGCACGATCGAGAGCATCCTGTCGGGCTGTATCACCGCCTGGTATGGCAACTGCTCCGCCCTCAACCGTAAGGCTCTCCAGAGGGTAGTGAGGTCTGCACAACGCATCACCGGGGGCAAACTACCTGCCCTCCAGGATACCTACACCACCCGATGTTACAGGAAGGCCATAAAGATCATCAAGGACAACAACCACCCGAGCCACTGCCTGTTCACCCCGCTATCATCCAGAAGGCGAGGTCAGTACAGGTGAATCAAAGCTGGGACCGAGAGACTGAAAAACAGCTTCTATCTCAAGGCCATCAGACTGTTAAACAGCCACCACTAACATTGAGTGGCTTCTGCCAACACACTGACACTGACTCAACTCCAGCCACTTTAATAATGGAAAAATTGATGTAAAAATGTATTACTATCTACTTTAAACAATGCCACTTTATATAATGTTTACATACCCTACATTACTCATCTCATATATACTGTACTCTATACAATCTACTGCATCTTGCCTATGCTGCTCTGTACCATCACTCATTCATATATCTTTATGTACATATTCTTTATCCCCTTACACTGTGTATAAGACAGTAGTTTAGGAATTGTTAGTTAGATTACTCGTTGGTTATTACTGCATTGTCGGAACTAGAAGCACAAGCATTTCGCTACAATCGCATTAACATCTGCTAAGCATGTGTATGTGACAAATACATTTTATTTTGAGGTAGAGGGAGAGGAAGAGAGAGGTAGAGGTAGAGAGAGAGAGAGGTAGAGAGAGGTAAAGGGAGAGAGAGGTAGAGGGAGGTAGAGGGAGGTAGAGGGAGAGAGAGGTAGAGGTAGAGAGAGAGAGGCAGAGAGAGAGAGGTAGAGAGAGGTAGAGAGAGGCAGAGAGAGAGAGAGAGAGGTAGAGAGGTAGAGAGGTAGAGAGAGAGAGGTAGAGAGAGGCAGAGAGAGAGAGAGGTAGAGAGAGAGAGAGAGAGGTAGAGAGAGAGAGAGGTAGAGAGAGGTAGAGAGAGAGAGGTAGAGAGAGAGAGAGAGAGGTAGAGAGAGAGAGGTAGAGAGAGGCAGAGAGAGATAAAGGGAGAGAGGTAGAGAGAGATAAAGGGAGAGAGGTAGAGAGAGAGAGGTAAAGGGAGAGAGAGGTAGGGAGAGAGAGGTAGAGAGAGAGAAAATACTTGAATCAGTCAAAGAGCCCATTGCCCTTTACGGTTGTGAGGTCTGGGGTCCGCTCACCAACCAAGGTATCCTGGAGGGCACAAAATGGGACAAACACCAAATTGAGACTCAGCATGCAGAATTCTGCAAAAATATACAACGAAGAACACCAAATAATGCATGCAGAGCAGAATTAGGCCGATACCCACTAATTATCAAAATCCAGAAAAGAGCTGTTAAATTCTACAAACACCTAAAAGGAAGCGAT
Source organism: Oncorhynchus masou masou (assembly GCF_036934945.1). Lineage (NCBI taxonomy): Eukaryota > Metazoa > Chordata > Actinopteri > Salmoniformes > Salmonidae > Oncorhynchus > Oncorhynchus masou. The sequence continues at coordinate 91,982,346 of NC_088240.1, forward strand.
TCCCAAACCTTCCATAACAAAGCCATCACCTACAGAGAGATGAACCTGGAGAAGAGTCCCCTAAGCAAGCTGGTCCTGGGGCTCTGTTCACAAACACAAACAGACCCCACAGAGCCCCAGGACAGCAACACAATTAGACCCAACCAAATCATGAAAAAACAAATAGATAATTACTTGACACATTGGAAAGAATTAACAAAAAAACAGAGCAAACTAGAAAGCTATTTGGCCCTACACAGAGAGTACACAGCGGCAGAATACCTGACCACTGTGACTGACCCAAACTATTTAATATATGACATTTGTAATATCTTTATTGCTTTGAAACTTCTATATGTGTAATGTTTACTGTTCATTTTTATTGTTTATTTCACTTCTGTATAATATCTACCTCACTTGCTTTGGCAATGTTAACACATGTTACCCATGACAATAAAGCTCATTGAATTGAATTGAGAGAGAGAGAGAGAGAGAGAGGTGTAGAGAGAGAGAGGTGTAGAGAGAGAGAGAGAGAGGTGCAGAGAGAGAGATTTAACAGAGTAATAAAAATATGTAATGCCTCAATAAAAGGACATTAACACAGCACTTCTCATTAGTGGTAACTTCCCTCCTTCCAGCTCTCTCTCTCTCTCTCCATCTCTCCATCTCTGTCCTCTCCCTCCATTTTCTATCTCTCTCTCCCATCTCCACCCCCTCTCTCTCTCTCCCATCTCCACCCCCTCTCTCTCTCCCATCTCCACCCCCTCTCTCTTTCCCATCTCCACCCCTCTCTCTCCCATCTCCACCCCCCTCTCTTCGTCTCTCTCTCTCCCCCTGCTCTCTCTCTCTCTCTCTTTTTCCCTACTCTTCCTTCATTCCAAAAATATTTACGATTAGAGAGGGTAGGGGGGGGTTTAAGTGAAGAGCAGACAAATTGCATTCTCAAACTGTATTACTGTCTCTGCACTTGGAAATGAAAAACGAACAATAAGCCTGCAATCAACATTCTCCCACAGGCACCGTGTCAAACTCCCATACGACCCCTTAGATTAGCACCTGAGTCCCAAATGGCATCCTATTCCCTATATAGTGCACTACTTTAGACCAGGGCCCTATTCCCTATATAGTGCACTACTTTAGACCAGAGCCCTATTCCCTATATAGTGCACTACTTTAGACCAGAGCCCTATTCCCTATATAGTGCACTACTTTAGACCAGGGCCCTATTCCCTATATAGTGCACTACTTTAGACCAGGGCCCTATTCCCCATATAGAGCACTAATTTAGACCAGGGCCCTATTCCCTATATAGTGCACTACTTTAGACCAGGGCCCTATTCCCTATATAGTGCACTACTTTAGACCAGGGCCCTATTCCCCATATAGTGCACTACTTTAGACCAGGGCCCTATTTCCTACATAGTGCACTACTTTAGACCATTGTCCTATTCCCTATATAGTGCACTACTTTAGACCAGGGCCCTATTCCCTATATAGTGCACTACTTTAGACCAGGGCCCTATTCCCCATATAGTGCACTACTTTAGACCAGGGCCCTATTCCCTATATAGTGCACTACTTTAGACCAGGGCCCTATTCCCTATATAGTGCACTACTATAGACCAGGGCCCTATTTCCTATATAGTGCACTACTTTAGACCAGAGCCCTATTTCCTACATAGTGCACTACTTTAAACCATTGTCCTATTCCCTATATAGTGCACTACTTTAGACCAGGGCCCTATATAGTGCACTACTTTGGACCAGGGCCCATTCGGCACTACGTAGGGAATAGGGTGCCATTTGGGATACAAACCGCTAGTGTGATGCTATTCTGATTTGTGATATCAGTGATGAGAGCTTCAGGGTTAAACATCACTACAGTTTGGAACATTATGTTGCCCTCTGGACTGAAGTCCTTATTGGAATTCATAACGTCATTATTTTTTTTTAGACTCGAGAAAGGTGTAATTGATGGGTCTGCCTGTACTAATGATGCATTGTGGGAGTTCTTTGTCATTAGAAAAGCAGTACTTGCCTAGAGGCAGGCTAATTGCAGCCACTTGAAATGAGTTGAAAATGCACGGCGTGATCTGAGATTAATTAACGCAGCGATGATAGCTAGGTATCAGTAGAATAATTTAAATGTGATTTACACACAGAGGTATTTATCAAATCGTTAGTAATGAACTACTGTAATAATCAGGCTGCAGATGTATAGGTGCTTTACAGTACGGTATGGCTTGTTAGAGGAGGACCAAAATGCAGGGTGGTAATATTGATACATGATTAATAAATGAATAAACACGAACAATACAAAACAAGAAACGTACCGTGAAAACCTAAACAGCCGTACCTGGGCGCACACTAACACTGAGACAGGAACAATCACGCACGAAACACTCAAAGAATATGGCTGCCTAAATATGGTTCCCAATCAGAGACAACGATAAACACCTGCCTCTGATTGAGAACCACTCCAGACAACCATAGACTTTTCTAGATAACCCCACTAAGCCACAATTCCGATACCTACAAAAACCCCAAGACAAAACACACCACATAATTAACCTATGTCACACCCTGGCCTGACCAAAATAATAAAGAAAACACAAAATACTAAGACCAGGGTGTGACAGTGCTTTACAGTATGGCTGTTAAATGTTGAATGAATGAACATTTCCGGTTCCGGAATGTAGTGATATCATGGATGTAGTGATATCATGTATGTAGTTGGAGCGAGCGGTCGCATCTACACTTCGGTCCGCAGGTAGTATAACTTTTCATTACATTTTCATTACATTTCATTATAGTACAACGGTTTGATTTGTCTAATCTTAGCAATTTCTTCTTAGCTAGCTACATAGCCGTCTTTGTATCAAAGATAATTGCGTAATTATCGTATTTCGTATTTCGTCGTCCTAACGTAGTCTACACTGCTATCTGCCCAGCAGCTAGCTAACGAATACCAGCACACACCAGCAATAGAAACTATTCACTCAACTGAACGACTCGATGAGTGTAGTGTTAGCTAGCTTCATAGTTGTCTTTGCTGTCTTCGTATCCAAGATAATTGTGTAGTTTAGAGTGTGTAGACTTAGAGTGATTATCTTAATTTACCGAGGTTAGCTAGCCAGCTATTTGTCGGCCTTAACGTAGGAGATACTGCTAGCTAGCTAGCCAACAGCTAGCCAACGTCTACCGAATAGAACTTCAACAACCCGGTCAACATTCCGCTTCGCTCCACAGGTAGTATCACATTTTCATTTCACTTTATTACAGTACAACGGTTTGATTTGTTTGATCGTAGCTAGCTAGCTACATAGCCGTCTTTGTATCTAAGACAATTGTGTAGTCTAGAGCGATTTTCTAGGTTAGCTAGCCAGCTATTGTCGTTCTTTTAACGTAACGTAACGTAATCAACACTGCTAGCTAGCCAGCTAGCCCCGAATAGCAGCACTGTAGAAACCATTACACTCGACGGAACGACTTGATTAGTGTAGTGTCAACAACGCAGCCACTGCCAGCTAGCCTACAAAGTCAACAACGCAGCCACTACCAGCTAGTCTACTCCAGCAGTACTGTATCATTTCAATCATTTTAGTCAATAAGATTCTTGCTACGTAAGCTTAACTTTCTGAACATTCGAGACGTGTAGTCCACTTGTCATTCCAATCTCCTTTGCATTAGCGTAGCCTCTTCTGTAGCCTGTCAACTATGTGTCTATCGATCCCTGTCCTCTCCTCTCTGCACAGACCATACAAACGCTCCACACCGCGTGGCCGCGGCCACCCTAATCTGGTGGTCCCAGCGCGCACGACCCACGTGGAGTTCCAGGTCTCCGGTAGCCTCTGGAACTGCCGATCTGCGGCCAACAAGGCAGAGTTCATCTCAGCCTATGCCTCCCTCCAGTCCCTCGACTTCTTGGCACTGACGGAAACATGGATCACCACAGATAATACTGCTACTCCTACTGCTCTCTCTTCGTCCGCCCACGTGTTCTCGCACACCCCGAGAGCTTCTGGTCAGCGGGGTGGTGGTACCGGGATCCTCATCTCTCCCAAGTGGTCATTCTCTCTTTCTCCCCTTACCCATCTGTCTATCACCTCCTTTGAATTCCATGCTGTCACAGTTACCAGCAGTTACCAGCCCTTTCAAGCTTAACATCCTTATCATTTATCGCCCTCCAGGTTCCCTCGGAGAGTTCATCAATGAGCTTGATGCCTTGATAAGCTCCTTTCCTGAGGACGGCTCACCTCTCACAGTCCTGGGCGACTTTAACCTCCCCACGTCTACCTTTGACTCATTCCTCTCTGCCTCCTTCTTTCCACTCCTCTCCTCTTTTGACCTCACCCTCTCACCTTCCCCCCCTACTCACAAGGCAGGCAATACGCTCGACCTCATCTTTACTAGATGCTGTTCTTCCACTAACCTCATTGCAACTCCCCTCCAAGTCTCCGACCACTACCTTGTATCCTTTTCCCTCTCGCTCTCATCCAACACTTCCCACACTGCCCCTACTCGGATGGTATCTCGCAGTCCCAACCTTTGCTCTCTCTCCCCCGCGACTCTCTCCTCTTCCATCAAATCATCTCTTCCCTCTGCTCAAACCTTCTCCAACCTATCTCCTGATTCTGCCTCCTCAACCCTCCTCTCTTCCCTTTCTGCATCCTTTGACTCTCTATGTCCCCTATCCTCCAGGCCGGCTTGGTCCTCCCCTCCCGCTCCGTGGCTCGACGACTCATTGCGAGCTCACAGAACAGGGCTCCGGGCAGCCGAGCGGAAATGGAGGAAAACTCGCCTCCCTGCGGACCTGGCATCCTTTCACTCCCTCCTCTCTACATTTTCCTCCTCTGTCTCTGCTGCTAAAGCCACTTTCTACGACTCTAAATTCCAAGCATCTGCCTCTAACCCTAGGAAGCTCTTTGCCACCTTCTCCTCCCTCCTGAATCCTCCTCCCCCTCCCCCTCCTCCCTCTCTGCAGATGACTTCGTCAACCATTTTGAAAAGAAGGTCGACGACATCCGATCCTCGTTTGCTAAGTCAAACGACACCGCTGGTTCTGCTCACACTGCCCTACCCTGTGCTCTGACCTCTTTCTCCCCTCTCTCTCCAGATGAAATCTCGCTTCTTGTGACGGCCGGCCGCCCAACAACCTGCCCGCTTGACCCTATCCCTCCTCTCTCCTCCAGACCATTTCCGGAGACCTTCTCCCTTACCTCACCTCGCTCATCAACTCATCCCTGACCGCTGGCTACGTCCCTTCCGTCTTCAAGAGAGCGAGAGTTGCACCCCTTCTGAAAAAACCTACACTCGATCCCTCCGATGTCAACAACTACAGACCAGTATCCCTTCTTTCTTTTCTCTCCAAAACTCTTGAACGTGCCGTCCTTGGCCAGCTCTCCCGCTATCTCTCTCAGAATGACCTTCTTAATCCAAATCAGTCAGGTTTCAAGACTAGTCATTCAACTGAGACTGCTCTTCTCTGTATCACGGAGGCGCTCCGCACTGCTAAAGCTAACTCTCTCTCCTCTGCTCTCATCCTTCTAGACCTATCGGCTGCCTTCGATACTGTGAACCATCAGATCCTCCTCTCCACCCTCTCCGAGTTGGGCATCTCCGGCGCGGCCCATGCTTGGATTGCGTCCTACCTGACAGGTCGCTCCTACCAGGTGGCGTGTCTCCTCGCCACGCGCTCTCACCACTGGTGTCCCCCAGGGCTCTGTTCTAGGCCCTCTCCTATTCTCGCTATACACCAAGTCACTTGGCTCTGTCATAACCTCACATGGTCTCTCCTATCATTGCTATGCAGACGACACACAATTAATCTTCTCCTTTCCCCCTTCTGATGACCAGGTGGCGAATCGCATCTCTGCATGTCTGGCAGACATATCAGTGTGGATGACGGATCACCACCTCAAGCTGAACCTCGGCAAGACGGAACTGCTCTTCCTCCCGGGGAAGGACTGCCTGTTCCATGATCTCGCCATCACAGTTGACAACTCCATTGTGTCCTCCTCCCAGAGCGCTAAGAACCTTGGCGTGATCCTGGACAACACCCTGTCGTTCTCAACTAACATCAAGGCGGTGGCCCGTTCCTGTAGGTTCATGCTCTACAACATCCGCAGAGTACGACCCTGCCTCACACAGGAAGCGGCGCAGGTCCTAATCCAGGCACTTGTCATCTCCCGTCTGGATTACTGCAACTCGCTGTTGGCTGGGCTCCCTGCCTGTGCCATTAAACCCCTACAACTCATCCAGAACGCCGCAGCCCGTCTGGTGTTCAACCTTCCCAAGTTCTCTCACGTCACCCCGCTCCTCCACTCTCTCCACTGGCTTCCAGATGAAGCTCGCATCCGCTACAAGACCATGGTGCTTGCCTACGGAGCTGTGAGGGGAACGGCACCGCAGTACCTCCAGGCTCTGATCAGGCCCTACACCCAAACAAGGGCACTGCGTTCATCCACCTCTGGCCTGCTCGCCTCCCTACCACTGAGGAAGTACAGTTCCCGCTCAGCCCAGTCAAAACTGTTCGCTGCTCTGCCCCCCCAATGGTGGAACAAACTCCCTCACGACGCCAGGACAGCGGAGTCAATCACCACCTTCCGGAGACACCTGAAACCCCACCTCTTTAAGGAATACCTAGGATAGGATAAAGTAATCCTTCTCACCCCCCCCCTTAAATGATTTAGATGCACTATTGTAAAGTGTCTGTTCCACTGGATGTCATAAGGTGAATTCACCAATTTGTAAGTCGCTCTGGATAAGAGCGTCTGCTAAATGACTTAAATGTAAATGTTAAATGTAATAAAATGAATGAATGAATCAGCCAACGTTTCTCCCATTGTGATTCATCCACTCATCTTTTCCTTGGTTTGTTGGTTCGGAAAGACAGAGTATGTTATTGAGTCATGTCCCAGCCACTGACAGAGAGATTTAAACCTCTGATACAGACTGAAGGACACAATGTTTACGCTTCCTGACAACAATATTTACATCAACGATATGAATATTTACATCAACGATATGAATATTTACATCAACTATATGAATATATACACCAACTATATGAATATTTACATCAACGATATGAATATTTACATCAACTATATGAATATTTACATCAACGATATGAATATTTACATCAACTATATGAATATTTACATCAACGATATGAATATTTACATCAACTATATGAATATTTACATCAACTATATGAATATTTACCTTACCTATATGAATATTTACATCAATGATATGAATATTTACATCAACTATATGAATATTTACATCAACGATATGAATATTTACATCAACTATATGAATATTTAC
>NC_088240.1:91994656-92067156 GCF_036934945.1 Oncorhynchus masou masou
CTGACAATGCAGTAATAACCAACAAGTAATCTAACAAAAAATTCCAAAACTACTGTCTTATACACAGTGTAAGAGGATAAAGAATATGTACATAAGGATATATGAATGAGTGATGGTACAGAGCAGCATAGGCAAGATACAGTAGATGGTATCGAGTACAGTATATACATATGAGATGAGTATGTAAACAAAGTGGCATAGTTAAAGTGGCTAGTGATACATGTATTACATAAGGATGCAGTCGATGATATAGAGTACAGTATATACGTATACATATGAGATGAATAATGTAGGGTATGTAAACATTATATTAGGTAGCATTGTTTAAAGTTGCTAGTGATATATTTTACATCATTTCCCATCAATTCCCATTATTAAAGTGGCTGGAGTTGAGTCAGTGTCAGTGTGTTGGCAGCAGCCACTCAATGTTAGTGGTGGCTGTTTAACAGTCTGATGGCCTTGAGATAGAAGCTGTTTTTCAGTCTCTCGGTCCCAGCTTTGATGCACCTGTACTGACCTCGCCTTCTGGATGATAGCGGGGTGAACAGGCAGTGGCTCGGGTGGTTGTTGTCCTTGATGATCTTTATGGCCTTCCTGTAACATTGGGTGGTGTAGGTGTCCTGGAGGGCAGGTAGTTTGCCCCCGGTGATGCGTTGTGCAGACCTCACTACCCTCTGGAGAGCCTTACGGTTGAGGGCGGAGCAGTTGCCGTACCAGGCGGTGATACAGCCCGCCAGGATGCTCTCGATTGTGCATCTGTAGAAGTTTGTGAGTGCTTTTGGTGACAAGCCAAATTTCTTCAGCCTCCTGAGGTTGAAGAGGCGCTGCTGCGCCTTCTTCACGATGCTGTCTGTGTGAGTGGACCAATTCAGTTTGTCTGTGATGTGTATGCCGAGGAACTTAAAACTTGCTACTCTCTCCACTACTGTTCCATCGATGTGGATAGGGGGGTGTTCCCTCTGCTGTTTCCTGAAGTCCACAATCACTGCTTTGATGTTTGCAAAGAGCAACAGGGTGCTGTCTAGAGTCACGCCAAGTTTCTCTGCACTCTGGGAGTGTGACACTGTGGATTTGTCGACCGTGATGGAGAGGTCTTGCAGCGGGCAGGCCTCCCCCCGGGAGAAAGAGCAGCTCTGTCTTGTCCAGGTTGAGCTTGATGTGGTGGGCCGACATCCAACCTGAGATATCTCACAGGTACGCAGGGATGCGTGTTGCCACCTGGGTGTCAGAACGGGGGGAAGGAGAAAAATAGTTGAGTGTCGTCCGCATAGCAGTGATAGGAGAGACCATGTGAGGATATGACAGAGCTGAGTGACTTAGAGAGGAGAGGAGAGGTCCATCCTCATAGCAGTGATAGGAGAGACCATGTGAGGATATGACAGAGCTGAGTGACTTAGAGAGGAGAGGAGAGGTCCATCCTCATAGCAGTGATAGGAGAGACCATGTGAGGATATGACAGAGCTGAGTGACTTAGAGAGGAGAGGAGAGGTCCATCCTCATAGCAGTGATAGGAGAGACCATGTGAGGATATGACAGAGCTGAGTGACTTAGAGAGGAGAGGAGAGGTCCATCCTCATAGCAGTGATAGGAGAGACCATGTGAGGATATGACAGAGCTGAGTGACTTAGAGAGGAGAGGAGAGGTCCATCCTCATAGCAGTGATAGGAGAGACCATGTGAGGATATGACAGAGCTGAGTGACTTGGTCTGTAGAGAGGAGAGGAGAGGTCCATCCTCATAGCAGTGATAGGAGAGACCATGTGAGGATATGCCAGAGCTGAGTGACTTGGTCTATAGAGAGAAGAGGAGAGGGCCTAGAACTGAACCCTGGGGGACACCAGTAGTGGTGCAGACACAGATCCTCTCCACATCACCTGGTAGAAGCGGCCTGCCAGATAGGATCCAAGAGAGTGCAGAGCCTGAGACGCCCAGCCCTGAGAGGGTAGAGAGGAGGCGGAGCCTGAGACGCCCAGCCCTGAGAGGGTAGAGAGGAGGCGGATCCTGAGACGCCCAGCCCTGAGAGGGTAGAGAGGAGGCGGAGCCTGAGACGCCCAGCCCTGAGAGGGTAGAGAGGAGGCGGATCCTGAGACGCCCAGCCCTGAGAGGGTAGAGAGGAGGCGGAGCCTGAGACGCCCAGCCCTGAGAGGGTAGAGAGGAGGCGGATCCTGAGACGCCCAGCCCTGAGAGGGTAGAGAGGAGGCAGAGCCTGAGACGCCCAGCCCTGAGAGGGTAGAGAGGAGGCAGAGCCTGAGACGCCCAGCCCTGAGAGGGTAGAGAGGAGGCAGAGCCTGAGACGCCAAGCCCTGAGAGGGTAGAGAGGAGGCAGAGCCTGAGACGCCCAGGCCTGAGAGGGTAGAGAGGAGGCAGAGCCTGAGACGCCCAGCCCTGAGAGGGTAGAGAGGAGGCAGAGCCTGAGACGCCCAGGCCTGAGAGGGTAGAGAGGAGGCAGAGCCTGAGACGCCCAGCCCTGAGAGGGTAGAGAGGAGGCAGAGCCTGAGACGCCCAGCCCTGAGAGGGTAGAGAGGCGGAGCCTGAGACGCCCAGCCCTGAGAGGGTAGAGAGGAGGCGGATCCTGAGACGCCCAGCCCTGAGAGGGTAGAGAGGAGGCGGAGCCTGAGACGCCCAGCCCTGAGAGGGTAGAGAGGAGGCGGATCCTGAGACGCCCAGCCCTGAGAGGGTAGAGAGGAGGCGGAGCCTGAGACGCCCAGCCCTGAGAGGGTAGAGAGGAGGCAGAGCCTGAGACGCCCAGCCCTGAGAGGGTAGAGAGGCGGAGCCTGAGACGCCCAGCCCTGAGAGGGTAGAGAGGAGGCGGAGCCTGAGACGCCCAGGCCTGAGAGGGTGGAGAGGAGGCGGAGCCTGAGACGCCCAGCCCTGAGAGGGTAGAGAGGAGGCGGAGCCTGAGACGCCCAGCCCTGAGAGGGTAGAGAGGAGGCGGAGCTTGAGACGCCCAGCCCTGAGAGGAGGATCTGATGGTTCACGGTGTCCAAGGCAGCGGATAGATCTAGGAGGATGAGAACAGGAGAGAGAGTCAACTGCTTTGGCAGAGCCGGAGAGTCTCCATGACACATCGAAGAGACTGTCTAGATTGAGTGACCTGTCTTGAAGCCTGACTGGTTAGGGTCACGAAGATCATTCTGACAGAGATAGTGAGAGAGTTGATCAGAGACAGAAGGCTCAAGTGTTTTGGAAAGAAAAGAAAAAGAAGGGATACAGGTCTGTATTTTTTTATTTTTTTTTACATCAGCGAGGTCGAGTGTTGGTTTCTTGAGGAGGGGAGAAAAGTCCTCCGCAGAGAGTGAGGATTAAGGAGGGAGGGAAGAAGGTGGAAAATAGTTTCCTAGAGTTAGAGACAGAAGCTTGAAATTGAGAGTGACAGAAAGTGGCTTAAGCAGCGGATAAAGAGGAATAGGAGGGAGTGAAAAGATGATAGGTCCTCCGGACCTTCCTCCATTTTCGCTCATCTTCCCGCAGCTCTGTTCTGTAAGCTCGCAATGAGCCACTTAGCCACGGAGCAGGAGGGGAGGAGAGGGGAGGAGAGGGGAGGGCTGAGCTGACCGGGAGGGAGGGAGAGGGGAGGGCTGAGCAGACCAGGAGGAGAGCGGAGGAGAGGGGAGGGCTGAGAAGACCAGGAGGAGAGGGGAGGGCTGAGCTGACCGGGAGGAAAGGGGAGGGCTGAGCTGACCGGGAGGAGAGGGGAGGGCTGAGCAGACCGGGAGGAAAGGGGAGGGCTGAGCAGACCGGGAGGAAAGGGGAGGGCTGAGCAGACCGGGAGGAGAGGGGAGGGCTGAGCAGACCGGGAGGAGAGGGGAGGGCTGAGCAGACCGGGAGGAGAGGGGAGGGCTGAGCAGACTGGGAGGAGAGGGGAGGGCTGAGCAGACCGGGAGGAAAGGGGAGGGCTGAGCAGACCGGGAGGAGAGGGGAGGGCTGAGCAGACCGGGAGGAGAGGGGAGGGCTGAGCAGACCGGGAGGAGAGGGGAGGGCTGAGCAGACCGGGAGGAGAGGGGAGGGCTGAGCAGACTGGGAGGAGAGGGGAGGGCTGAGCAGACAGGGAGGAGAGGGGAGGAGAGGGGAGGGCTGAGCTGACAGGGAGGAGAGGGGAGGAGAGGGGAGGGCTGAGCTGACCGGGAGGAGAGGAGAGGGGAGGGCTGAGCAGACCGGGAGGAGAGGGGAGGGCTGAGCAGACCAGGAGGAGAGGGGAGGGCTGAGCAGACTGGGAGGAGAGGGGAGGAGAGGGGAGGGCTGAGCAGACAGGGAGGAGAGGGGAGGAGAGGGGAGGGCTGAGCAGACAGGGAGGAGAGGGGAGGAGAGGGGAGGGCTGAGCAGACAGGGAGGAGAGGGGAGGAGAGGGGAGGGCTGAGCTGACCGGGAGGAGAGGAGAGGGGAGGGCTGAGCAGACCGGGAGGAGAGGAGAGGGGAGGGCTGAGCAGACCAGGAGGAGAGGGGAGGGCTGAGCAGACTGGGAGGAGAGGGGAGGGCTGAGCAGACCGGGAGGAGAGGGGAGGGCTGAGCAGACCGGGAGGAGAGGGGAGGGCTGAGCAGACCGGGAGGAGAGGGGAGGGCTGAGCAGACCGGGAGGAAAGGGGAGGGCTGAGCTGACCGGGAGGAAAGGGGAGGGCTGAGCAGACCGGGAGGAAAGGGGAGGGCTGAGCAGACCGGGAGGAGAGGGGAGGGCTGAGCTGACCGGGAGGAGAGGGGAGGGCTGAGCAGACCAGGAGGAAAGGGGAGGGCTGAGCAGACCGGGAGGAGAGGGGAGGGCTGAGCAGACCGGGAGGAGAGGGGAGGGCTGAGCAGACCGGGAGGAAAGGGGAGGGCTGAGCAGACCGGGAGGAAAGGGGAGGGCTGAGCAGACCGGGAGGAGAGGGGAGGGCTGAGCAGACCGGGAGGAGAGGGGAGGGCTGAGCAGACCGGGAGGAAAGGGGAGGGCTGAGCAGACCGGGAGGAGAGGGGAGGGCTGAGCAGACCGGGAGGAGAGGGGAGGGCTGAGCAGACCGGGAGGAAAGGGGAGGGCTGAGCAGACCAGGAGGAGAGGGGAGGGCTGAGCAGACCGGGAGGAGAGGGGAGGGCTGAGCAGACCGGGAGGAGAGGGGAGGGCTGAGCAGACCGGGAGGAAAGGGGAGGGCTGAGCAGACCAGGAGGAGAGGGGAGGGCTGAGAAGACCGGGAGGAGAGGGGAGGGCTGAGCAGACCGGGAGGAGAGGGGAGGGCTGAGCAGACCGGGAGGAGAGGGGAGGGCTGAGCAGACCAGGAGGAGAGGGGAGGGCTGAGCAGACTGGGAGGAGAGGGGAGGGCTGAGCAGACCGGGAGGAGAGGGGAGGGCTGAGCAGACCGGGAGGAGAGGGGAGGGCTGAGCAGACCGGGAGGAGAGGGGAGGGCTGAGCAGACCGGGAGGAGAGGGGAGGAGAGGGGAGGGCTGAGCAGACCGGGAGGAGAGGGGAGGGCTGAGCAGACCGGGAGGAGAGGGGAGGGCTGAGCAGACCGGGAGGAGAGGGGAGGGCTGAGCAGACCAGGAGGAGAGGGGAGGGGAGGGGAGGGCTGAGCTGACCGGGAGGAGAGGGGAGGGCTGAGCAGACCGGGAGGAGAGGGGAGGGCTGAGCAGACCGGGAGGAGAGGGGAGGGCTGAGCAGACCGGAATGAGAGAGGACGGTGCCAGTCATAGGATGCAGAAACGGAGGAGAGTTGGGTCGAATAGGTAGAGTCAGGAGACAGGAGGGAGAAGGATTTAGCAGAACGGAGGGATGATAGGAGAGGAGAGAGAGAGAGAGAGAGAGAGACCATCTGGGTAGGGGCTGAGTGGTTAGAGATGATGGGATAGAAGAGGAGAGAGAGAGAGACCATCTGGGTAGGGGCTGAGTGGTTAGAGATGATAGGATAGAAGAGGAGAGAGAGAGAGAGACCATCTGGGTAGGGGCTGAGTGGTTAGAGATAAGAGTAGTGGGGGAGAGAGAGACCATCTGGGTAGGGGCTGAGTGGTTAGAGATGATAGGATAGAAGAGGAGAGAGTAGTGGGGGAGAGAGAGACCATCTGGGTAGGGGCTGAGTGGTTAGAGATAAGAGTAGTGGGGGAGAGAGAGACCATCTGGGTAGGGGCTGAGTGGTTAGAGATGATAGGATAGAAGAGGAGAGAGTAGTGGGGGAGAGAGAGACCATCTGGGTAGAGGCTGAGTGGTTAGAGATGATAGGATAGAAGAGGAGAGAGACCATCTGGGTAGGGGCTGAGTGGTTAGGATAGAAGAGGAGAGAGTAGTGGGGGAGAGAGAGACCATCTGGGTAGGGGCTGAGTGGTTAGAGATGATAGGATAGAAGAGGAGAGAGACCATCTGGCTAGGGGCTGAGTGGTTAGAGATGAGAGTAGTGGGAGAGAGAGAGACCATCTGGGTAGGGGCTGAGTGGTTAGAGATGATAGGATAGAAGAGGAGAGAGACCATCTGGGTAGGGGCTGAGTGGTTAGGATATAAGAGGAGAGAGACCATCTGGCTAGGGGCTGAGTGGTTAGAGATGAGAATAGTGGGAGAGAGAGAGACCATCTGGGTAGGGGCTGAGTGGTTAGAGATGATAGGATAGAAGAGGAGAGAGACCATCTGGGTAGGGGCTGAGTGGTTAGAGATGATAGAAGAGGAGAGAGTAGTGGGAGAGAGAGAGAGACCATCTGGGTAGGGGCTGAGTGGTTAGAGATGATAGGATAGAAGAGGAGAGACAAAGCGGTTCGATTACCAAGACTCTAAGCTAAAGAATGATGTATGACACTTCTATTTTCATTAATGTTTAATATTACCATTTTTCATATTTTGAATTTCGCGCTCTGAAATTTCACCGGATGTTGTCACCGAGCCCAAAGAGGAACTGACTTGCCTGTTTAAATGGATCTAAATATATTCATCAATCATTTCTATTTGGATTAGATGCAAAGGTTTAGTAGACATTCTTAATCTCCTCTGGTAGTCTGAGTCTCTAGTCAGGGAAGTTGTTTCCTCAAATCTCCACCCAAAACGGTCAGAGAAACTGCATCTAGATTACTGAGCCTTTGATGGCGAGGCTGGATGATGAGATGAATGGGAGGATTGTGGGATGAGTGGCTCCAAGGTCCCTCAGTCCCAGGCACTGATTGAAGAAGGAAGGAAGGAAGGAAGGAAGGAAGGAAGGAAGGAAGGAAGGAAGGAAGGAAGGAAGGAAGGAAGGAAGGAGAGAGAGAGAGAGAGAGAGAGAGAGAGAGAGAGAGAGAGAGAGAGAGAGAGAGAGAGAGAGAGAGAGAGAGAGAGAGAGAACACACAAGTCACAGCTAAGGTCTCAGTGAGGATCTTCATATTGCCTGCGTCCCTATTCCTATACTGCGCTACTATTGACCTGGTCGACAGTAGTACACTATATAGGGAATAGGGTGTAATTTGGGACGGAGCCGTGATCAACATCAGTCAGAGGCTGTCCTGCTGCTGTGTACTGATGCATCAATCTACTTCCCAGGGATGCGTTCCAATTGGCACCCTATTCCCTATATAGTGCACTATTTTAGACCAGGTCCCATAGGGCTCTGGTCAAAAGGAGAGCACTGTGTACAGAGCCAAGTGAAAGTCTACACACCCCTTTGTACTGCTGTCACATTTTTGTTGCCTTAAAATGTAAATATACAACAAAGAAAAGAGATTAAATTATTACATTATTTTTCTACAGATCTACACAATCTGCTCCACATTTTCAAAGATGTCTTGGTTGCGTCTGTCTTCATCCCCCTGAGTTCGTCTGTCTTCATCCCCCTGAGTTCATCTGTCTTCATCCCCCTGAGTTCGTCTGTCTTCATCCCCCTGAGTTCATCTGTCTTCATCCCCCTGAGTTCATCTGTCTTCATCCCCCTGAGTTCGTCTGTCTTCATCCCCCTGAGTTTGTCTGTCTTCATCCCCCTGAGTTTGTCTGTCTTCATCCCCCTGAGTTCGTCTGTCTTCATCCCCCTGAGTTCCCCCGTCTGTATTCATCCCCCTGAGTTTGTCTGTCTTCATCCCCCTGAGTTTGAGTTTGTCTGTCTTCATCCCCCTGAGTTTGTCTGTCTTCATCCCCCTGAGTTCGTCTGTCTTCATCCCCCTGAGTTCGTCTGTCTTCATCCCCCTGAGCTCGTCTGTCTTCATCCCCCTGAGTTTGTCTGTCTTCATCCCCCTGAGTTTGTCTGTCTTCATCCCCCTGAGTTCATCTGTCTTCATCCCCCTGAGTTCGTCTGTCTTCATCCCCCTGAGTTCGTCTGTCTTCATCCCCCTGAGTTCGTCTGTCTTCATCCCCCTGAGTTCGTCTGTCTTCATCCCCCTGTGTTCGTCTGTCTTCATCCCCCTGAGTTCGTCTGTCTTCATCCCCCTGAGTTCGTCTGTCTTCATCCCCCTGAGTTCGTCTGTCTTCATCCCCCTGAGCTCGTCTGTCTTCATCCCCCTGAGTTTGTCTGTCTTCATCCCCCTGAGTTTGTCTGTCTTCATCCCCCTGAGTTCATCTGTCTTCATCCCCCTGAGTTCGTCTGTCTTCATCCCCCTGAGTTCGTCTGTCTTCATCCCCCTGAGTTCGTCTGTCTTCATCCCCCTGAGTTCATCTGTCTTCATCCCCCTGAGTTTGTCTGTCTTCATCCCCCTGAGTTTGTCTGTCTTCATCCCCCTGAGTTCATCTGTCTTCATCCCCCTGAGTTCGTCTGTCTTCATCCCCCTGAGTTCGTCTGTCTTCATCCCCCTGAGTTCGTCTGTCTTCATCCCCCTGAGTTTGTCTGTCTTCATCCCCCTGAGTTCGTCTGTCTTCATCCCCCTGAGTTCGTCTGTCTTCATCCCCCTGAGTTCATCTGTCTTCATCCCCCTGAGTTCGTCTGTCTTCATCCCCCTGAGTTCGTCTGTCTTCATCCCCCTGAGTTCGTCTGTCTTCATCCCCCTGAGTTCGTCTGTCTTCATCCCCCTGAGTTCGTCTGTCTTCATCCCCCTGAGTTCGTCTGTCTTCATCCCCCTGAGTTCGTCTGTCTTCATCCCCCTGAGTTCGTCTGTCTTCATCCCCCTGAGTTTGTCTGTCTTCATCCCCCTGAGTTCGTCTGTCTTCATCCCCCTGAGTTCGTCTGTCTTCATCCCCCTGAGTTCGTCTGTCTTCATCCCCCTGAGTTCGTCTGTCTTCATCCCCCTGAGTTCATCTGTCTTCATCCCCCTGAGTTCATCTGTCTTCATCCCCCTGAGTTCGTCTGTCTTCATCCCCCTGAGTTCGTCTGTCTTCATCCCCCTGAGTTCGTCTGTCTTCATCCCCCTGAGTTCGTCTGTCTTCATCCCCCTGAGTTCGTCTGTCTTCATCCCCCTGAGTTCGTCTGTCTTCATCCCCCTGAGTTCGTCTGTCTTCATCCCCCTGAGTTCGTCTGTCTTCATCCCCCTGAGTTCGTCTGTCTTCATCCCCCTGAGTTCATACCTGGAGGAAGAGCCTTGGTCAGCCATTACAGGTTAGAAAAGCCTCCTACCAGCTGTGTACAATACGCAGGGCAACATACACTGCTCAAAAAAATAAAGGGAACACTTAACACAATGTAACTCCAAGTCAATCACACTTCTGTGAAATCAAACTGTCCACTTAGGAAGCAACACTGATTGACAATAAATTGCACATGCTGTTGTGCAAATGGAATAGACAACAGGTGGAAATTATAGGTAATTAGCAAGACACCCCCAATAAAGGAGTGGTTCTGCAGGTGGTGACTACAGACCACTTCTCAGTTCCTATGCTTCCTGGCTGATGTTTTGGTCACTTTTGAATGCTGGCGGTTCTTTCACTCTAGTGGTAGCATGAGACGGAGTCTACAACCCACACAAGTGGCTTAGGTAGTGCAGCTCATCCAGGATGGCACATCAATGCGAGCTGTGGCAAGAAGGTTTGCTGTGTCTGTCAGCGTAGTGTCCAGAGCGTGTTGGCTTTACCAGGAGACAGGCCAGTACGTCAGGAGATGTGGAGGAGGCCGTAGGAGGGCAACAACCCAGCAGCAGGACCGCTACCTCCGCCTTTGTGCAAGGAGGAGCCAGAGCCCTGCAAAATGACCTCCAGCAGGCCACAAATGTGCATGTGTCTGCTCAAACGGTCAGAAACAGACTCCATGAGGGTGGTATGAGGGCCCGACGTCCACAGGTGGAGGTTGTGCTTACAGCCCATGCAGGACGTTTGGCATTTGCCAGAGAACACCAAGATTGGCAAATTCGCCACTGGCGCCCTGTGCTCTTCACAGATGAAAGCAGGTTCACACTGAGCACATGTGACAGACGTGACAGAGTCTGGAGACGCCGTGGAGAACGTTCTGCTGCCTGCAACATCCTCCAGCATGACCGGTTTGGTGGTGGGTCAGTCATGGTGTGGGGTGGCATTTCTTTGGGGGGCCGCACAGCCCTCCATGTGCTCGCCAGAGGTAGCCTGACTGCCATTAGGTACCGAGATGAGATCTTCAGACCCCTTGTGAGACCATATGCTGGTGCGGTTGGCCCTGGGTTCCTCATAATGCAAGACAATGCTAGACTTTCATGTGGCTGGAGTGTGTCAGCAGTTCCTGCAAGAGGAAGGCATTGATGCTATGGACTGGCCCGCCCGTTCCCCAGACCTGAATCCAATTGAGCACATCTGGGACATCATGTCTCGCTCCATCCACCAACGCCACGTTGCACCACAGACTATCCAGGAGTTGGCAGATGCTTTAGTCCAGGTCTGGGAGGAGATCCCTCAGGAGACCATCCGCCACCTCATCAGGAGCGTGCCCAGGCGTTGTAGGGAGGTCATACAGGCACGTGGAGGCCACACACGCTACTGAGCCTCATTTGGACTTGTTTTAAGGACATTACATCAAAGTTGGATCAGCCTGTAGTGTGGTTTTCCACTTTAATTTTGAGTGTGACTCCAAATCCAGACCTCCATGGGTTGATAAATTTGATTTCCATTGATCATTTTTGTTGTTCATTTGTTGTCTGCACATTCAACTATGTAAAGAAAAAAGTATTTAATAAGAATATTTAATTCAGATCTAGGATGTGATATTTTAGTGTTCCCTTTATTTTTTTGAGCAGTGTATATCCATTGTTTTTGTCAAAATGACTCATGCTCAGTGAATCTGGTTGGGAGTCATTGACAGCCTCATCCCTGTTGAATCCCCACGTAGCCTCATCCCTGTTGAATCCCCACATAGCCTCATCCCTGTTGAATCCCCACATAGCCTCATCCCTGTTGAATCCTCACCCAGCCTCATCCCTGTTGAATCCCCACGTAGCCTCATCCCTGTTGAATCCTCATGCAGCCTCATCCCTGTTGAATCCTCATGCAACCTCATCCCTGTTGAATCCCCACGTAGCTTCATCCCTGTTGAATCCTCATGCAGCCTTATCCCTGTTGAATCCCCACGTAGCCTCATCCCTGTTGAATCCCCACGTAGCCTCATCCCTGTTGAATCCCCACGTAGCCTCATCCCTGTTGAATCCTCATGCAGCCTCATCCCTGTTGAATCCTCATGCAGCCTCATCCCTGTTGAATCCCCACGTAGCCTCATCCCTGTTGAATCCTCATGCAGCCTCATCCCTGTTGAATCCCCACGTAGCCTCATCCCTGTTGAATCCTCACGCAGCCTCATCCCTGTTGAATCCTCATGCAGCTTCATCCCTGTTGAATCCTCATGCAGCCTCATCCCTGTTGAATCCTCATGCAGCCCCATCCCTGTTGAATCCTCATGCAGCCTCATCCCTGTTGAATCCCCACGTAGCCTCATCCCTGTTGAATCCTCATGCAGCCTCATCCCTGTTGAATCCTCATGCAGCCTCATCCCTGTTGAATCCCGAACGTAGCCTCATCCCTGTTGAATCCTCATGCAGCCTCATCCCTGTTGAATCCTCACGCAGCCTCATCCCTGTTGAATCCCCACGTAGCCTCATCCCTGTTGAATCCTCATGCACCCTCATCCCTGTTGAATCCCCACGTAGCCTCATCCCTGTTGAATCCTCATGCACCCTCATCCCTGTTGAATCCCCACGTAGCCTCATCCCTGTTGAAACCCCACATAGCCTCATCCCTGTTGAATCCTCATGCAGCCTCATCCCTGTTGAATCCTCACGCAGCCTCATCCCTGCTGAATCCTCACGCAGCCTCATCCCTGTTGAATCCTCATGCTTCCTCTTGGAGAGTCTTTGGTGAGTATTTCTGAGGCTTTTCATAGAGTCTACATTGTGTGTACTTTAGAGATGCAAAAACAATCGAACAACATTGTACTTGTCACATGCTTCGTAAACAATAGGTGTGTAGACTAACAGGGAAACGCTTAGCAAAGGGCCCTTCCCAACAATGCAGAGATGTTATCCTCCATGCTTTAACAATATAAATCAGTCCCAGACTTTACAGTGTGTTATCCTCCGTGCTTTAACAATAGAAATCAGTCCCAGACTTTACAGTGTGTTGTCCTCCATGCTTTAACAATAGAAATCAGTCCCAGACTTTACAGTGTGTTGTCCTCCATGCTTTAACAATAGAAATCAGTCCCAGACTTTACAGTGTGTTGTCCTCCATGCTTTAACAATAGAAATAAGTCCCAGACTTTACAGTGTGTTATCCTCCATGCTTTAACAATAGAAATAAGTCCCAGACTTTACAGTGTGTTGTCCTCCATGCTTTAACAATAGAAATCAGTCCCAGACTTTACAGTGTGTTGTCCTCCATGCTTTAACAATAGAAATCAGTCCCATACTTTACAGTGTGTTGTCCTCCATGATTTAACAATAGAAATAAGTCCCAGACTTTACAGTGTGTTGTCCTCCATGCTTTAACAATAGAAATAAGTCCCAGACTTTACAGTGTGTTGTCCTCCATGATTTAACAATAGAAATCAGTCCCATACTTTACAGTGTGTTGTCCTCCATGCTTTAACAATAGAAATAAGTCCCAGACTTTACAGTGTGTTGTCCTCCATGATTTAACAATAGAAATCAGTCCCATACTTTACAGTGTGTTGTCCTCCATGCTTTAACAATAGAAATAAGTCCCAGACTTTACAGTGTGTTGTCCTCCATGCTTTAACAATAGAAATCAGTCCCAGACTTTACAGTGTGTTGTCCTCCATGATTTAACAATAGAAATCAGTCCCAGACATTACAGTGTGTTATCCTCCATGATTTAACAATAGAAATCAGTCCCAGACTTTACAGTGTGTTATCCTCCATGCTTTAACAATAGAAATCAGTCCCAGACTTTACAGTGTGTTGTCCTCCATGATTTAACAATAGAAATAAGTCCCAGACTTTACAGTGTGTTATCCTCCATGATTTAACAATAGAAATCAGTCCCAGACTTTACAGTGTGTTATCCTCCATGATTTAACAATAGAAATAAGTCCCAGACTTTACAGTGTGTTGTCCTCCATGCTTTAACAATAGAAATAAGTCCCAGACTTTACAGTGTGTTGTCCTCCATGCTTTAACAATAGAAATAAGTCCCAGACTTTACAGTGTGTTGTCCTCCATGCTTTAACAATAGAAATAAGTCCCAGACTTTACAGTGTGTTGTCCTCCATGCTTTAACAATAGAAATAAGTCCCAGACTTTACAGTGTGTTGTCCTCCATGATTTAACAATAGAAATAAGTCCCAGACTTTACAGTGTGTTGTCCTCCATGATTTAACAATAGAAATAAGTCCCAGACTTTACAGTGTGTTGTCCTCCATGCTTTAACAATAGAAATAAGTCCCAGACTTTACAGTGTGTTGTCCTCCATGATTTAACAATAGAAATCAGTCCCATACTTTACAGTGTGTTGTCCTCCATGCTTTAACAATAGAAATAAGTCCCAGACTTTACAGTGTGTTGTCCTCCATGCTTTAACAATAGAAATAAGTCCCAGACTTTACAGTGTGTTGTCCTCCATGCTTTAACAATAGAAATAAGTCCCAGACTTTACAGTGTGTTGTCCTCCATGCTTTAACAATAGAAATCAGTCCCAGACTTTACAGTGTGTTGTCCTCCATGCTTTAACAATAGAAATCAGTCCCAGACTTTACAGTGTGTTATCCTCCATGCTTTAACAATAGAAATAAGTCCCAGACTTTACAGTGTGTTGTCCTCCATGATTTAACAATAGAAATAAGTCCCAGACTTTACAGTGTGTTGTCCTCCATGATTTAACAATAGAAATAAGTCCCAGACTTTACAGTGTGTTGTCCTCCATGATTTAACAATATAAATCAGTCCCAGACTTTACAGTGTGTTGTCCTCCATGATTTAACAATAGAAATAAGTCCCAGACTTTACAGTGTGTTGTCCTCCATGCTTTAACAATAGAAATCAGTCCCATACTTTACAGTGTGTTGTCCTCCATGCTTTAACAATAGAAATCAGTCCCAGACTTTACAGTGTGTTATCCTCCATGCTTTAACAATAGAAATCAGTCCCAGACTTTACAGTGTGTTGTCCTCCATGATTTAACAATAGAAATCAGTCCAGACTTTACAGTGTGTTGTCATCCATGATTTAACAATATAAATAAGTCCAGACTTTACAGTGTGTTATCCTCCATGCTTTAACAATAGAAATCAGTCCCAGACTTTACAGTGTGTTGTCCTCCATTATTTAACAATAGAAATCAGTCCCAGACTTTACAGTGTGTTGTCCTCCATGATTTAACAATAGAAATCAGTCCCATACTTTACAGTGTGTTGTCCTCCATGATTTAACAATAGAAATAAGTCCCAGACTTTACAGTGTGTTGTCCTCCATGCTTTAACAATAGAAATAAGTCCCAGACTTTACAGTGTGTTGTCCTCCATGCTTTAACAATAGAAATCAGTCCCATACTTTACAGTGTGTTGTCCTCCATGCTTTAACAATAGAAATCAGTCCCATACTTTACAGTGTGTTGTCCTCCATGATTTAACAATAGAAATAAGTCCCAGACTTTACAGTGTGTTGTCCTCCATGCTTTAACAATAGAAATAAGTCCCAGACTTTACAGTGTGTTGTCCTCCATGCTTTAACAATAGAAATAAGTCCCAGACTTTACAGTGTGTTGTCCTCCATGCTTTAACAATAGAAATAAGTCCCAGACTTTACAGTGTGTTGTCCTCCATGATTTAACAATAGAAATCAGTCCCAGACTTTACAGTGTGTTGTCCTCCATGCTTTAACAATAGAAATCAGTCCCAGACTTTACAGTGTGTTGTCCTCCATGCTTTAACAATAGAAATCAGTCCCATACTTTACAGTGTGTTGTCCTCCATGCTTTAACAATAGAAATAAGTCCCAGACTTTACAGTGTGTTGTCCTCCATGCTTTAACAATAGAAATAAGTCCCAGACTTTACAGTGTGTTGTCCTCCATGCTTTAACAATAGAAATAAGTCCCATACTTTACAGTGTGTTGTCCTCCATGCTTTAACAATAGAAATCAGTCCCAGACTTTACAGTGTGTTGTCCTCCATGATTTAACAATAGAAATCAGTCCCAGACTTTACAGTGTGTTGTCCTCCATGATTTAACAATAGAAATAAGTCCCAGACTTTACAGTGTGTTGTCCTCCATGCTTTAACAATAGAAATCAGTCCCAGACTTTACAGTGTGTTATCCTCCATGATTTAACAATAGAAATAAGTCCCAGACTTTACAGTGTGTTGTCCTCCATGATTTAACAATAGAAATAAGTCCCAGACTTTACAGTGTGTTGTCCTCCATGCTTTAACAATAGAAATAAGTCCCAGACTTTACAGTGTGTTGTCCTCCATGCTTTAACAATAGAAATCAGTCCCATACTTTACAGTGTGTTGTCCTCCATGCTTTAACAATAGAAATCAGTCCCATACTTTACAGTGTGTTGTCCTCCATGCTTTAACAATAGAAATCAGTCCCAGACTTTACAGTGTGTTATCCTCCGTGCTTTAACAATAGAAATAAGTCCCAGACTTTACAGTGTGTTGTCCTCCATGCTTTAACAATAGAAATCAGTCCCAGACTTTACAGTGTGTTATCCTCCGTGCTTTAACAATAGAAATCAGTCCCAGACTTTACAGTGTGTTATCCTCCGTGCTTTAACAATATAAATCAGTCCCAGACTTTACAGTGTGTTGTCCTCCATGCTTTAACAATAGAAATAAGTCCCAGACTTTACAGTGTGTTGTCCTCCGTGCTTTAACAATAGAAATAAGTCCCAGACTTTACAGTGTGTTGTCCTCCATGCTTTAACAATAGAAATCAGTCCCAGACTTTACAGTGTGTTATCCTCCGTGCTTTAACAATAGAAATCAGTCCCAGACTTTACAGTGTGTTATCCTCCGTGCTTTAACAATATAAATCAGTCCCAGACTTTACAGTGTGTTGTCCTCCATGCTTTAACAATAGAAATAAGTCCCAGACTTTACAGTGTGTTGTCCTCCATGCTTTAACAATAGAAATCAGTCCCAGACTTTACAGTGTGTTGTCCTCCATGCTTTAACAATAGAAATAAGTCCCAGACTTTACAGTGTGTTATCCTCCATGCTTTAACAATAGAAATAAGTCCCAGACTTTACAATAAACGAAACTAAACACAATGAGAAACGATAACAGGAGTAAGAGGTAATATACACACAGGGTACCAGTACTGAGTCCATGTACAGGGGTATGAGGTAATAACTTGGCTATATACACAGGGTACCAGTACTGAATGTTCAGGGGTACGAGGTTATAACTTGTCTATACACACAGGGTACCAGTACTGAGTCCATGTACAGGGGTATGAGGTAATAACTTGTCTATACACACAGGGTACCAGTACTGAGTCCATGTACAGGGGTACGAGGTAATAACATGGCTATAGCCACACAGTGTACCAGTACTGAGTCAATGTGCAGGGGTACGAGGTAATAACTTGGCTATATACACAGGGTACCAATACTGAGTCAATGTGCAGGGGTACGAGGTAATAACATGGCTATAGCCACACAGGGTATCAATACTGAGTCAATGTGCAGGGGTACGAGGTAATAACATGGCTATAGCCACACAGGGTATCAATACTGAGTCAATGTGCAGGGGTACGAGGTGATAACATGGCTATAGCCACACAGGGTATCAATACTGAGTCAATGTGCAGGGGTACGAGGTAATAACATGGCTATAGCCACACAGGGTATCAATACTGAGTCAATGTGCAGGGGTACGAGGTGATAACATGGCTATAGCCACACAGGGTATCAATACTGAGTCCATGTACAGGGGTATGAGGTAATAACATGGCTATAGCCACACAGGGTACCAGTACTGAGTCAATGTGCAGGGGTACGAGGTAATAACTTGGCTATATACACAGGGTACCAGTACTGAGTCCATGTACAGGGGCATGAGGTAATAACATGGTTATATACACGGGGACTTGGGTGCATCCGCACTGCTTGCCGTGCGGTAGCAGAGAGATCAATGTATGACTTGGGTGGCTGGAGTCTTTGACCATTTTTAGGGCCTTCCTCTGACACCGCCTGGTACAGAGGTCCTGGATGGCTGTAGTCTTTGACCATTTTTAGTGCCTTCCTCTGACACCGCCTGGTACAGAGGTCCTGGATGGCTGGAGTCTTTGACCATTTTTAGTGCCTTCCTCTGACACCGCCTGGTACAGAGGTCCTGGATGGCTGGAGTCTTTGACCATTTTTAGGGCCTTCCTCTGACACCGCCTGGTACAGAGGTCCAGTGGTGTAGCGCCTTGCGGTCGGATGCCAAACAGGTGCCGTACCAAGCATTGATGCAGACAGTCCAGATTTTTGAGGATCTGAAGGCCAATGAACAATCCTCTCAGCCTAATGCGCGGGAAGATGCGCTGTCGTACGTAGGTGTTCTTCTTATTCAGGTATTCTTGAGAGGGCAGTGCGGAGTGCAATAGAGATTGCGTCATCTGTGGATCTGTTGGTGCGGTATGTGAATCAGAGTGGGTCTAGTGTGTCTGGGATGATGGTGTTTGATGTGAGCTATGCTTTCGAAGCCTGTCATGGCTACAGATGTGAGATGTTGCATGGGGTGATAGTAAATTAGAGAGGTTACCTTGGCGTTCTCGGGCACAAGGACTACGGTGGTCTGCTTGAAACATGTAGGTATTACCGAGTGGCATGGGATGATAGTAAATTAGACAGGTTACCTTGGCATTCTCGGGCACGAGGACTACGGTGCTCTGCTTGAAACATGTAGGTATTACAAACTGGGTCAGGGAGAGGTTAAACATGTCAGTGAAGACACTTGCCAGCAGGTCAGTGCTCTGAGTATGCATCCTGGTAATCTGTCTGGCCTTGCGGCCTTGTGAATTTGAACCTGTCTAAAGGCCATACTCACATTGTCTACTTGTAACATGATCGCACAGTCGTCAGGAACAGCTGGTGCTCTCATGCATGGTTCAGGTTTGCTTGCCTCGGAGTGAGAATAGAAGGCGTTTAGCCTGTCTGGTAGGCTGGGCAGCTCCCAGCTGGGCTTCCCTTTGTTTCACCCTCAGAGCCGGTGTAGTAGGATTCCATTTTAGTCATGTATTGATGCTTTGACTGTTTGATGGAATTTCTCATAAGTGTCCTGATTAGTAGCTCCAGCCTGTAGCTCAGATGATTTGTTTATTCATGTGTTTATTTGGATCCCCCGTTAGCTTTTTCTGAGGCAGCAGCTGTTCTTCCTGGGATCCACAAAAAAACACAAAACATGACAAGTATCAACTGATACACTGATAGTCACACAAATGTAAAATACAATGATTTACAAATAATACAAAACATTTTGAAATAATAATAATAATAATACAAACAATACAACTAAATAGATCATGTGTGTTAGATCAGGGTTTCACAAACTCGGTCCTGCCCCCCCCCCCGTGTACACATTTTGTTTCCCCCCCCGAGCACTACGCAGCTGATTGAATTATCAACGCTTGATGATGAGTTGATTATTTGAATCAACTGTTTCATGCTAAAAATCAAAATGTGCCCCCCATGGGAGGCCCCAGGACCAAGTTCAGGAAACCCTATGTTAGAGTGTTGGTGTGTGTCCCCTCACAGTCCTCGCCGTTCCATGAGATGTAAAGGTTTAATTTAATTTAAAGGTCATTCTGCTGTTGGCTTGAGTAACTGGAGATGGAATGGAGTTCCATGTGATCATGTATAACACTGTACCTTGCTGTGTGGATGTTGCCTGTAATCCATGGCTTCTGATTGGGATATGCACGTACGGTCTCTGTGGAGACGATGAAGCCGGTGACTGCTGTTGTAAACTCCTCAATGTTACGGGATGAATCCCTGAACATGTTCCAGTCTAGCGAAACGGTCCTGTAGCTCAGCATCCGATTCATCGGACCGCTTCTGTATTTGAGCACGTCACTGGTACTTCCTGTTTGAGTTTTTTTACTTATAAGCGGGAATCGTGAGGATGGAGATATGGTCAAATTTGCCCCAAAACAAGTGAAAGATCAGAATAAATAAAACCACTAAATAGTAGAGAAATAGCAGAATTGGTCAGAAGCCCGTTAGACGGCTACTATCTACTGCAGCGCCATCTGGTGTGCAACAAAGGGAATAGACACCACAGGAGGCTGCTGTTGGGAAGACGGCTCATAACAATGTCCAGAACGGAGCGAATGGAATGGCATCAAACACAGAGAAACCATGGAAACCTAGAAACCATGGAAACCACATGTTTGATGTATTTGATAAACCATTCTACTGATTCCGCTCCAGTCATTTTACCACGAGCCTCGTCCTCCCCAAATGAAGGTGCCACCAACCTCCTGTGGTAGACACACTATTGTAGTATAGTCTTTATCCCTGTTTGGGGATATTTATGAGGTTAGACTCATTTTCCATCTCTTTCTATAGTCCTTGATGTAAATGAATCCCTTTTTGGGGATATTTATGAGGTTAGACTTCTTTTATCTCTGAGTCTGAACTGAATAGCTCTGACACGAATGGCAGCCTAATCCCTATAGGCCCTGGTCATAAGAAGGGCACTACATAGGGAATAGGGTTCAGAGATATTCTGCCCTTGGCTCTCTGCCAGGTTCTGAAGGCCTTCGGAGACTTCCCATTGGTCAGAGAGGTCAAGGTGCTTCAGTCGATTTGTCTAGAGGACTGGACTTGGCGATAGTAACTGCCTCCTCTCTCTGTCTGTCTGTCTGTCTGTCTGTCTGTCTGTCTGTCTGTCTGTCTGTCTGTCTGTCTGTCTGTCTGTCTGTCTGTCTGTCTCTGTCTGTCTGTCTGTCTGTCTGTCTGTCTGTCTGTCTGCCTGCCTGCCTGCCCCCTTCTCTCTCTCTCTCTGTTTCTCTGCCCCCTTCTCTCTCGCTCTGTTTCTCTGCCCCCTTCTCTCTCGCTCTGTTTCTCTGCCCCCTTCTCTCTCTCTCTGTTTCTCTGCCCCCTTCTCTCTCTCTCTGTTTCTCTGCCCCCTTCTCTCTCTCTGTTTCTCTGCCCCCTTCTCTCTCTCTCTGTTTCTCTGCCCCCTTCTCTCTCTCTGTTTCTCTGCCCCCTTCTCTCTCTCTGTCTCTCTCTCTCTGTCTCTCTGCAGTCAGTCAGTCATTTAAGGGCTGTATTCAAACCATCAAAATGAAAAGGTAATTTCCGATTGAGCCGACATGACAGCGTTTACAGAGAATGACAATCTCCACGAACAGTGGAGCGTTGCCTTTAAATTTAAATTGAGCAATAAGGCGATACTTTGGCGATACTAAATCCAGCCTCACAGCATTGCGGTACCAGCTCTGTGTTAATTTGTGTGCATCTTAATGAATGTAGCCAAAAGCTGTTTCCTCTGCTTCACCAGAGAGCTCCTGAAGGTCAGGGCTTCACAGCAGACAGCAGACGTTAACAACATCGCAATGGCTGGGATGCAAGACAATGGACCGTTCACAAACACACTTGATATGCAGGCACACACACACACACACACACACACACACACACACACACACACACACACACACACACACACACACACACACACACACACACACACACACACACACACACACACACACACACACACACACACACACACACACAGAGTGTTATCAGGTTGTTACCGTGCTGGCATAAAGAAGTTAACTTCACATTCGCCACACCAGTGCCTTGACCTCTTGGTATTTTCTAGGTGGTCTTGGTCATTGGTTCTCATTCTGACAGCTTTACCATAAGAGACTTGTATTCTCACACTGATTGACATGAAGGTAGACTCAGTGTAATGACGCAGCACCGCAGATATTGAGATGAGCAAGATGCCAGACTTTACTTTCAGACAGTCACACACAGTACCTATTTTTTATTTTGTTATTTCAACTTTATTTAACCAGGTAGAACATGTTCTCATTTTCAACTGCTGTCACGACTTCTGCCGAAGTCGTTGCCTCTCCTTGTTTGGGCGGTGCTCGGCGCTCGACGTCACCGGTCTTCTAGCCATCATTGATCCATTTTTCATTTTCCATTGGTTTTGTCTTGTCTTCCTACACACCTGTTTTCAATCCCATTCATCACCTGTTGTGTATTTAACCCTCTGTTTCCCCTCATGTCTTTGTCAGATTGTTTGTTATTCAGTGTTGTGTTGTGTTTGTATTGGTGCGCGACGGGTCCTCGTTCCCACTTTGTTTATGGTTACATTTAGTGTTTGGAGTATGTTTCGTTTATTGTTATTAAATACCTCCATTACATTCAGTTTGATTCTCCTGTGCCTGACGTCCCTGCCACCTATACACACCACCCTGCGACCTGGCCAAGAATAAAGCAAAGCAGTTCGACAGATACAACAACACAGAGTTACACATGGAATAAACAAACATACAGTCAATAATACAGTAGAAACATCTATATACAGTGTGTGCAAATGAGGTGAGATTAGGGAGATGAGGCAATAAATAGGCCACGATGGCGATGTAATTACAATATACAATTAAACACAAGAGTGATTGATGTGCAGAAGATGAATGTGCAAGTAGAGATATTTGGGTGCAAAGGAGCAAAATAAATAAATACAGTATGGGGATGAGGTAGTTGGATGGGCTGTTTCCCAATGGGCTATGTACAGGTGCATCGATCTGTGAGCTGCTCTGACAGCTGGTGCTTAAAGCTAGTGAGGGAGATGTGAGTTTCCAGCTTCAGTGATTTTTTTGCAGTTTGTTCCAGTCATTGGCAGCAGAGGACTGGAAGGAAAGCCGGCCAAAGGAGGAATTGGCTTTGGGGGTGACTAGTGAGATATACCTGCTGGAGCGCATGCTATGGGTGGGGGATGCTATGGTGACCAGTGATATATACCTGCTGGAGCGCGTGCTATGGGTTGGGGCTGCTATGGTGACCAGTGAGATATACCTGCTGGAGCGCATGCTACGGGTGGGGGCTGCTATGGTGACCAGTGAGATATACCTGTTGGAGCGCATGCTACGGGTGGGGGCTGCTATGGTGACCAGTGAGATATACCTGTTGGAGCGCATGTTACGGGTGGGGGCTGCTATGGTGACTAGTGAGATATACCTGCTGGAGCGCATGCTACGGGTGGGGGCTGCTATGGTGACCAGTGAGATATACCTGCTGGAGCGCATGCTACGGGTGGGGGCTGCTATGGTGACCAGTGAGATATACCTGCTGGAGCGCATGCTACGGGTGGGGGCTGCTATGGTGACCAGTGAGATATACCTGCTGGAGCGCATGCTACGGGTGGGGGCTGCTATGGTGACCAGTGAGATATACCTGCTGGAGCGCATGCTACGGGTGGGGGCTGCTATGGTGACCAGTGAGATATACCTGCTGGAGCGCATGCTACGGGTGGGGGCTGCTATGGTGACCAGTGAGATATACCTGCTGGAGCGCATGCTACGGGTGGGGGCTGCTATGGTGACTAGTGAGATATACCTGTTGGAGTGCATGCTACGGGTGGGGGCTGCTATGGTGACTAGTGAGATATACCTGCTGGAGCGCATGCTACGGGTGGGGGCTGCTATGGTGACTAGTGAGATATACCTGTTGGAGTGCATGCTACGGGTGGGGGCTGCTATGGTGACTAGTGAGATATACCTGCTGGAGCGCATGCTACGGGTGGGGGCTGCTATGGTGACTAGTGAGATATACCTGCTGGAGCACATGCTACGGGTGGGGGCTGCTATGGTGACTAGTGAGATATACCTGCTGGAGCGCATGCTACGGGTGGGGGCTGCTATGGTGACCAGTGAGCTATACCTGCTGGAGCGCATGCTACGGGTGGGGGCTGCTATGGTGACCAGTGAGATATACCTGCTGGAGCGCGTGCTACGGGTGGGGGCTGCTATGGTGACTAGTGAGATATACCTGTTGGAGCACATGCTACGGGTGGGGGCTGCTATGGTGACCAGTGAGATATACCTGCTGGAGCACATGCTACGGGTGGGGGCTGCTATGGTGACCAGTGAGATATACCTGCTGGAGCACATGCTACGGGTGGGGGCTGCTATGGTGACCAGTGAGATATACCTGCTGGAGCACATGCTACGGGTGGGGGCTGCTATGGTGACCAGTGAGATATACCTGCTGGAGCACATGCTACGGGTGGGGGCTGCTATGGTGACCAGTGAGATATACCTGCTGGAGCACATGCTACGGGTGGGGGCTGCTATGGTGACCAGTGAGATATACCTGCTGGAGCGCATGCTACGGGTGGGGGCTGCTATGGTGACCAGTGAGATATACCTGCTGGAGCACATGCTACGGGTGGGGGCTGCTATGGTGACCAGTGAGATATACCTGCTGGAGCGCATGCTACGGGTGGGGGCTGCTATGGTGACCAGTGAGATATACCTGCTGGAGCGCATGCTACGGGTGGGGGCTGCTATGGTGACCAGTGAGATATACCTGCTGGAGCACATGCTACGGGTGGGGGCTGCTATGGTGACCAGTGAGATATACCTGCTGGAGCGCATGCTACGGGTGGGGGCTGCTATGGTGACCAGTGAGATATACCTGCTGGAGCGCATGCTACGGGTGGGGGCTGCTATGGTGACCAGTGAGCTGAGATAAGGCGGGGCATTACCTAGCAGAGACTTGTAGATGACCTGGAGCCAGTGGGTTTGGTGACGAGTGTGAAGTGAGGACCAGCCAACGAGAGAGTACAGGTCGCAGTGGTGGGAAGTATATGGGGCTTTGGTGACACAACTGATGGCACTGTGATAGACTGCATCCAATTTGTTGATTAGAGTGTTGGGGGCTATTTTGTAAATGACATCGTCGAGGATCGGTAGGATAGTCAGTTTTACGAGGGTATGTTTGGCAGCATGAGTGAAGGATGCTTTGTTGCGAAATAGGAAGCCAATTCTAGATTTAATTTTGGATTGGAGATGTTTAATGTGAGTCTGGAAGGAGAGTTTACAGTCTATCCAGACACCTAGGTATTTGTAGTTGTCCACATATTCTAAGTCAGAACCATCCAGAGTAGTGGTGCTGGACAGGTGGGCAGGTGCGGGCAGCGATCGGTTGAAGAGCTTGCATTTAGTTTTACTTGCATTTAAGAGCAGTTGGAGGCAACGGAAGGAGAGTTGTATGGCATTGAAGCGCGTCTGGAGGTTAGTTAACACAGTGTCCAAAGAAGGGCCAGAAGTCTACAGAATGGTGTCATCTGCGTAGAGGTGGATCAGAGAATCACCAGCAGCAAGAGCGACATCATTGATGTATACAGAGAAGAGAGTCGGCCCGAGAATTGAACCCTGTGGCACCCCCATAGAGACTGCCAAAGGTCTAGACAAAATGCCCTCCGATTTGACACATTGAACTCTGTCAGAGAAGTAGTTGGTGAACCAGGCGAGGCAGTCATTTGAGAAACCAAGGCTGTTTAGTCTGCCGATGAGAATGTGGTGATTGACAGAGTCGAAAGCCTTGGCCAGTTCGATGAATACGGCTGCAGAGTAATGTCTCTTTTCGATGGCGGTTATGATATCGTTTAGGACCTTGGGCGTGGCTGAGATGCACCCAAGACCAGCTCTGAAACCAGATTGCGTAGCATAGAAGGTACGGTGGGATTCGAAATGGTCGATAATCTGTTTGTTAACTTGGCTTTCGAAGACCTTAAAAAGGCAGGGTAGAATAGATATAGGTCTGTAGCAGTTTGGATCTAGAGTGTCTCCCCTTTTGAAGAGGGGGATGATTGCGGTAGCTTTCCAATCTTTAGAAATCTCAGACGTTATGAACAGGCTAGTAATAGGGGTTCCAACCATTTCGGCAGATCATTTTAGAAAGAGAGGGTCCAGATTGTCTAGCCCAGCTGATTTGTAGGGGTCCAGATTTTTGAGCTCTTTCAGAACCTCAGCTATCTGGATTTAGGTGAAAGAGAAATTGGGGAGGCTTGGGCAAGTTGCTGTGGGTGTTGCAGGGCAGTTGACCGGGGCAGGGGTAGCCAGGTGGAAAGCATGGCCAGCAGTAGAAAAATGCTTATTGAAATTCTCAAATATCATAGGTTTATCGGTGGTGACAGTGCATCCTAGCCTGAGTGCAGTGGGCAGCTGGGAGGAGGTGCCCTTATTCTCCATAGACTTTACAGTGTCCCAGAACGTTTTTGAGATTGTGCTACAGGATGCAAATTTCTGTTTGAAAAAGCTAGCCTTTGCTTTCCTAACTGCCTGTGTATATTGGTTCCGAACTTCCCTGAAAAGTTGCATATTACCGGGGCTATTCGATGCTAATGCAGTACGCCACAGGATGTTTTTGTGCTGGTCAAGGGCAGTCAGGTCTGGAGTGGACCAAGGGCTATATCTTTTCCTGGTTCTGCATTTTTTGAACGGGGCATGCTTATTTAAGATGGCGAGGAAAACACTTTGAAAGAATAACCAGGCATCCACTACTGACAGGATGAGGTCAATGTCATTCCAGGATACCCCGGCCAGGTCGATTAGAAAGGCCTGCTCGCAGAAGTGTTTTAGGGAGCGTTTGACAGTGATGAGGGGTGTCCTTTTGACCGCAGACCCATTACGGATGCAGGCAGTGATCGTTGAGGTCTTGGTTGAAAACAGCAGAGGTGTATTTGAAGGGCAAGTTGGTTAAGATGATATCTATGAGGGTGCCCGTGTTTACGGATTTGGAGTTGTACCTGGTAGGTTAATTGATAATTTGTGTGAGATTGAGGGCATCAAGTTTAGATTGTAGGATGGCCAGGGTGTTAAACATGCCCCAGTTTAGGTCACCTAATAGTACAAGCTCTGAAGATAGATGGAAGGCAATCAATTCACATATGGTGTCCAGGGTACAGCTGGGGCAGAGAGTGGTCTATAACAAGCGGCAATGGACTTGTTTCTGGAAAGGTGGATTTTTAAAAGTTAGAGCTTGAATTGTTTGGGCACAGACCTGGATAGTATGACAGAACTCTGCAGGCTATATCTGCAATAGATTGCAAATCCGCCCCCTTTGGCAATTCTACCTTGGTGGAAAATGTTATAGATGGAAATTTCAGGGTTTTTGTTGGCCTTCCTAAACCAGGATTCAGACACGGCTAGGACATCCGGGTTGGCACAGTGTGCTAAAGCAGTGAGTAAAACAAACTTAGGGAGGAGGCTTCTAATGTTAACATGCATGAAACCAAGGCTATTACGGTTACAGAAGTCAACAAATGAGAGCGCCTGGGGAATGAAAGTGGAGCTAGGCGCTGCAGGTCCTGGATTAATCTCTACATTACCAGAGGAAAAAAGGAGGAGTAGGATAAGGGTACGGTTAAATGCTATAAGAACTGGTCGTCTAGTACGTTCGGAACAGAGAGCAAAAGGAGCAGGTTTCTGGGCGAGGAAGAATAGATTCAAGGCATAATGTACAGACAGAGGTATGGTGGGATGTGAATACATTGGAGGTTAACCTAGGCATTGAGTGATGAAGAGAGAGATATTGTCTCTGGAAACATTTAAACCAAGTGATGTCATCGCGTATGTGACCGGATTTGCTTCTCCCTGTTACAGCCTGGTAGCCAGGGCACCGAAACAACAGAGGAGTTGAGCATCACCCTGTTACAGCCTGGTAGCCAGGACACCGAAACAACAGAGGTGTTGAGCATCACCCTGATACAGCCTGGTAACCAGGGGACCGAAACAACAGAGGAGTTGAGCATCACCCTGTTACAGCCTGGTAGCCAGGACACTGAAACAACAGAGGAGTGGAGCATCACCCTGTTACAGCCTGGTAGCCAGGACACTGAAACAACAGAGGAGTTGAGCATCACCCTGTTACAGCCTGGTAGCCAGGACACTGAAACAACAGAGGAGTTGAGCATCACCCTGTTACAGCCTGGTAGCCAGGACACTGAAACAACAGAGGAGTTGAGCATCACCCTGTTACAGCCTGGGAGCCAGGACACCGAAACAACAGAGGAGTTGAGCATCACGCTGTCACAGCTAAAAGGAATACACTGTATACTCTAGCTAATAGAGGGCCATTTTGGCCTCAGATGAGGTTTTGGACTGGTTTTATCACCTCCACAAAGACAGAGAGTCAGCCAAGATGTTATAAAGTCTCTGCACCGCCGTCCCTCCTACAGATCAATACCATTTTTATTCCGGTGGGGGAACTTGAATGGAAGACACTACATCATCTTATATAATGTCACAATCAATGCGAGCAATACAGGCTAACTGTTCCAGGTAGTGTACTGTATGCATTCCACTGTATTCAGTCCACTGCACCGCGCTATAGGATGTGAGACATGTGGAGAAAGGTTCATGCTCCTCTGGTCTCACCACATCCTTAGTGTAAACAAACATTTTTTTTTGCTCATTTTGACTTAACCTGACTAAGTCTAACTCTGAAATCAAACTTTTTAGAGTAAAACTTACATTTCTGCCGCTAATTCTGAACCAGACATTTAATAACGTCTTATCGACGTTAAACACTATACATATTATAATGTTCTCTAGAGGTGTTCGGCTGTGAGAAACACTGGAACAAACAAACCGACTGGTGTCTTTTTTAAATGTGTCAACTGACAACAAGGAGGTACAGTCGCCACGGTCTGGCTTTATTGAACAGCGCTCTCATCTTGGCTTTACAGTATTCTAGATCTTTCTGAAGACGTATGTGTGGATCCTAACTTCCACTTAGGCAAAGTGTCTCATTTAAAGTGTCATCTGACCACAGGCGGAACGCTGACCTTGTTGCCGTAGCAACACGACACTAACCCTGGTCTGTTCCCACAGCAACACAACATCATATACCATAATAAAACACTGACCCTGGTCTGTTCCCACAGCAACACAACATCATATACCATAATAAAACACGACACGAATAATAAGAGTAAGCTTTTACTTTGAATTACTACATGGTGTTTTTATCTACCTCATAAGCACTGACTGTAAGTCACTCTGGAAAAGAGTGTATGCTGAATGACCTACATAAAAACAAAAGGAGAGTGTCCCTAATGCTGCTTACCAGAGACATTTCTGAACACCTACAGAAAGAAATGCCAATTTTGGCTGCAAGTCTTCCCATGTTGATTGCAGCTCGGTCCACTACCCTTTCTGAAAACATGGCATAGCATCATCGAAGAGGCTCAACCTTCAACCACTACTAAAGGACACCAATAATAAGAAGAGACTTGCTTGGGTCAAGAAACACGAGAAATGGACATTCGTCCGGTGGAAATCTGTCCTTCGTTCTGATGAGTTTAAATTTGAGATTTTTTGGTTCCAACCTCCGTATCTTTGTGTGATGCAGAGTAGGTGAATGGATGATCTCTGCATGTGTGGTTTCCACCGTGAAGCATGGAGGAGGAGGTGTGATGGTGTGGGAATGCTTTGCTGGTGACACAGTCTGTGATTTATTTAGAATTCAAAGCACACTTAACCAGCATGGCTACCACAGCATTCTGCAGCAATACAATATCTGGTTTGCATTTTGTGGGACTATCATTTGTTTTTCAACAGGACAATGACCCAACACACCTCCAGGTTGTGTAAGGGCTATTTGAAGAAGGAGTGTGTTGGAGTGCTGCATTAGATGACCTGGCCTCCGCAATCACCTGAACTCAACCCAACTGAGATGGTGTCACGTACGTCTGAAGAAGAGGACCAAAGTGCAGAGTGGTACGTGTTCATGGTAATTTATTCAAACTGAACACTGAGACAAAATAAAGTGGAACAAAACGAAACAGTTCTGTCTGGTGCAGAAACACAAAACAGAAAACAACTACCCACAAACCCAGGTGGGGGAAAAAGCTGCCTAAGTATGATTCTCAATCAGAGACAATGATAGACAGCTGCCTCTGATTGAGAACCACACCCAGTCAAACACAAAGAAATAGAAAACATAGAAATAAAGAAACTAGAATGCTAACCCTAGCCACACCCTAACCAAATTAGAGAATAAAAGCGTCTCTATGGCCAGGGCGTGACAGATGGTTTGGGATGAGTTGGACCGCAGAGTGAAGGAAAAGCAGCCAACAAGTGCTCAGCATATGTGGGACCTCCTTCAAGACTGTTGGAACAACATTCCTCATTAAGCTGGTTAAGAGAATGCCAAGAGTGTGCAAAGCTGTCAACAAGTCAAAGGGTTGCTACTTTGAAGAATCTAAAATATATTTTGATTTGTTTAACACTTTTTTTGATTATTGCATGATTCCATAGGTGTTATTTCATAGTTTTGGTGACTTCACTATTATTCTACAATGTAGAAAATAGTAAAAAAGAAAGAAATACCCTTGAATGAGTAGGTGTGTCAAACTTTTGACTGGTCCTGTATGTAAATGTATTATTATTATTATTATTTTTAATACATTAAAAAAAATCAAATAATTTTACAACCAGTTTTTGCTTTGTCATTATGGGGTATTGTGATGTCATTATGGGGTATTGTGATGTCATTATGGGGTATTACATTTACATTTACATTTAAGTCATTTAGCAGACGCTCTTATCCAGAGCGACTTACAAATTGGTGAATTCACCTTCTGACATCCAGTGGAACAGCCACTTTACAATAGTGCATCTAAATCATTAAGGTGGTGAGAAGGATTACTTATCTTATCCTAGGTATTCCTTGAAGAGGTGGGGTTTCAGGTGTCTCCGGAAGGTGGTGATTGACTCCGCTGTCCTGGCGTCGTGAGGGAGTTTGTTCCACCATTGGGGGGCCAGAGCAGCGAACAGTTTTGACTGGGCTGAGCGGGAACTGTACTTCCTCAATGGTAGGGAGGCGAGCAGGCCAGAGGTGGATGAACGCAGTGCCCTTGCTTGGGTGTAGGGCCTGATCAGAGCCTGGAGGTACTGCGGTGCCGTTCCCCTCACAGCTCCGTAGGCAAGCACCATGGTCTTGTAGCGGATGCGAGCTTCAACTGGAAGCCAGTGGAGAGAGCGGAGGAGCGGGGTGACGTGAGAGAACTTGGGAAGGTTGAACACCAGACGGGCTGCGGCGTTCTGGATGAGTTGTAGGGGTTTAATGGCACAGGCAGGGAGCCCAGCCAACAGCGAGTTGCAGTAATCCAGACGGGAGATGACAAGTGCCTGGATTAGGACCTGCGCCGCTTCCTGTGTGAGGCAGGGTCGTACTCTGCGGATGTTGTAGAGCATGAACCTACAGGAACGGGCCACCGCCATGATGTTGGTTGAGAACGACAGGGTGTTGTCCAGGATCACGCCAAGGTTCTTAGCGCTCTGGGAGGAGGACACAATGGAGTTGTCAACCGTGATGGCGAGATCATGGAACGGGCAGTCCTTCCCCGGGAGGAAGAGCAGCTCCGTCTTGCCGAGGTTCAGCTTGAGGTGGTGATCCGTCATCCACACTGATATGTCTGCCAGACATGCAGAGATGCGATTCGCCACCTGGTCATCAGAAGGGGGAAAGGAGAAGATTAATTGTGTGTCGTCTGCATAGCAATGATAGGAGAGACCATGTGAGGTTATGACAGAGCCAAGTGACTTGGTGTATAGCGAGAATAGGAGAGGGCCTAGAACAGAGCCCTGGGGGACACCAGTGGTGAGAGCGCGTGGCGAGGAGACAGATTCTCGCCACGCCACCTGGTAGGAGCGACCTGTCAGGTAGGACGCAATCCAAGCGTGGGCCGCGCCGGAGATGCCCAACTCGGAGAGGGTGGAGAGGAGGATCTGATGGTTCACAGTATCGAAGGCAGCCGATAGGTCTAGAAGGATAAGAGCAGAGGAGAGAGAGTTAGCTTTAGCAGTGCGGAGCGCCTCCGTGATACAGAGAAGAGCAGTCTCAGTTGAATGACTAGTCTTGAAACCTGACTGATTTGGATCAAGAAGGTCATTCTGAGAGAGATAGTGGGAGAGCTGGCCAAGGACGGCACGTTCAAGAGTTTTGGAGAGAAAAGAGAGAAGGGATACTGGTCTGTAGTTGTTGACATCGGAGGGATCGAGTGTAGGTTTTTTCAGAAGGGGTGCAACTCTCGCTCTCTTGAAGACGGAAGGGACGTAGCCAGCGGTCAGGGATGAGTTGATGAGCGAGGTGAGGTAAGGGAGAAGGTCCCCGGAAATGGTCTGGAGAAGAGAGGAGGGGATAGGGTCAAGCGGGCAGGTTGTTGGGCGGCCGGCCGTCACAAGAAGCGAGATTTCATCTGGAGAGAGAGGGGAGAAAGAGGTCAGAGCACAGGGTAGGGCAGTGTGAGCAGAACCAGCGGTGTCGTTTGACTTAGCAAACGAGGATCGGATGTCGTCGACCTTCTTTTCAAAATGGTTGACGAAGTCATCTGCAGAGAGGGAGGAGGGGGGAGGGGGAGGAGGATTCAGGAGGGAGGAGAAGGTGGCAAAGAGCTTCCTAGGGTTAGAGGCAGATGCTTGGAATTTAGAGTGGTAGAAAGTGGCTTTAGCAGCAGAGACAGAGGAGGAAAATGTAGAGAGGAGGGAGTGAAAGGATGCCAGGTCCGCAGGGAGGCGAGTTTTCCTCCATTTCCGCTCGGCTGCCCGGAGCTCTGTTCTGTGAGCTCGCAATGAGTCATCGAGCCACGGAGCGGGATGGGAGGACCGAGCCGGCCTGGAGGATAGGGGACATAGAGAGTCAAAGGATGCAGAAAGGGAAGAGAGGAGGGTTGAGGAGGCAGACTCAGGAGAAAGGTTGGAGAAGGTATGAGCAGAGGGAAGAGATGATAGGATGGAAGAGGAGAGAGTAGCGGGGGAGAGAGAGCGAAGGTTGGGACGGCGCGATACCATCCGAGTAGGGGCAGTGTGGGAAGTGTTGGATGAGAGCGAGAGGGAAAAGGATACAAGGTAGTGGTCGGAGACTTGGAGGGGAGTTGCAATGAGGTTAGTGGAAGAACAGCATCTAGTAAAGATGAGGTCGAGCGTATTGCCTGCCTTGTGAGTAGGGGGGAAGGTGAGAGGGTGAGGTCAAAAGAGGAGAGGAGTGGAAAGAAGGAGGCAGAGAGGAATGAGTCAAAGGTAGACGTGGGGAGGTTAAAGTCGCCCAGGACTGTGAGAGGTGAGCCGTCCTCAGGAAAGGAGCTTATCAAGGCATCAAGCTCATTGATGAACTCTCCGAGGGAACCTGGAGGGCGATAAATGATAAGGATGTTAAGCTTGAAAGGGCTGGTAACTGTGACAGCATGGAATTCAAAGGAGGCGATAGATAGATGGGTAAGGGGAGAGAGAGAGAATGACCACTTGGGAGAGATGAGGATCCCGGTGCCACCACCCCGCTGACCAGAAGCTCTCGGGGTGTGCGAGATCACGTGGGCGGACGAAGAGAGAGCAGTAGGAGTAGCAGTGTTATCTGTGGTGATCCATGTTTCCGTCAGTGCCAGGAAGTCGAGGGACTGGAGGGAGGCATAGGCTGAGATGAACTCTGCCTTGTTGGCCGCAGATCGGCAGTTCCAGAGGCTACCGGAGACCAGGAACTCCACGTGGGTCGTGCGCGCTGGGACCACCAGATTAGGGTGGCCGCGGCCACGCGGTGTGGAGCGTTTGTATGGTCTGTGCAGAGAGGAGAGAACAGGGATAGATAGACACATAGTTGACAGGGTACAGAAGAGGCTACGCTAATGCAAAGGAGATTGGAATGACAAGTGGACTACACGTCTCGAATGTTCAGAAAGTTAAGCTTACGTAGCAAGAATCTTATAGACTAAAATGATTGAAATGATACAGTACTGCTGGAGTAGGCTAGCTGGTAGTGGCTGCGATGTAGCTAACCTAGAAAATCGCTCTAGGCTAAACAATTGACTTAGATACAAAGACGGCTATGTAGCTAGCTAGCTACGATCAAACAAAACAAACCGTTGTACTGTAATAGTTACTATAGTGCTGCTATTCGGGGGCTAGCTGGCTAGCTACGTTAAGAGAACGACAATAGCTGGCCAGCTAACCTAGAAAATCGCTCTAGGCTACACAATTGTCTTAGATACAAAGACGGCTATGCAGCTAGCTAGCTACGATCAAACAAAACAAACCGTTGTACTGTAATAGTTACTACAGTGCTGCTATTCGGGGGCTAGCTGGCTAGCTACGTTGAAAGACCGACAATAGCTGGCCAGCTAACCTAGAAAATCGCTCTAGACTACACAATTGTCTTAGATACAAAGACGGCTATGTAGCTGGCTAGCTACGATCAAACAAATCAAACCGTTGTACTGTGATGAAGTGAAATGAAAAATGTGATACTACCTGTGGAGCGACGCGGAATGTTGACCGGGTAGTTGGAGTTCAATTCGGTAGAGGTTGGCTAGCTGTTGGCTAGCTAGCTAGCAGCATTTCCTACGTTAAGGACGACAAATAGCTGGCTAGCTAACCTCGGTAAATTAAGATAATCACTCTAAGTCTACACACTCTAAACTGCACAATTATCTTGGATACGAAGACAGCGAAGACAACTATGTAGCTAGCTGACACTACGCTAATCGAGTCGTTCAGTTGAGTGTAATAGTTTCTACAGTGCTAGTGGACAGTGGATGTTAGCTAGCTGCTTAGCTAGCTGCTGGGCAGATACGTTAGGACGACGAAATACGATAATATGCAATTGTCGTTGATACAAAGACGGCTATGTAGCTAGCTAAGAAGAAATTGCTAAGATAAGACAAATCAAACCGTTGTAATATAACGAAATGTAATGAAATGTAATGAAAAGTTATACTACCTGCGGACCGAAGTGTAGATGCGACCGCTCGCTCCAACCGGAACAGTACAAAAAAAAAAAAAAAAAAGCAGTATTATGATGTCATTGTGAAGTATTGTGTGTTAGATTGATAAGGGGGGGAAAAATGTATTTAATCCATTTTAAAATAAGGCTGTATTGTAAGAAAATGTGGGGAAAGTCAAGGGGTCTGAATACTTTCCGAATGCACTGTATGAGAGAGAGTGTGTGTGTGTGTGTGTGTGTGTGTGTGTGTGTGTGTGCATCAATGAGCATTTGCAGTTGTGTAAAGTACTTCAGTAAAATACTTTAAAATCCTGCTTAAGTCATTTTTTGGGGTATCTGTACTTTACCATTTATATTTTCTGGCAACTTTTACTTTTACTTGACCTCCGAAAGAAAATAACTCTTTAATCCATAACAGAAATACCAACTCC
Source organism: Oncorhynchus masou masou (assembly GCF_036934945.1). Taxonomy (NCBI): domain Eukaryota; kingdom Metazoa; phylum Chordata; class Actinopteri; order Salmoniformes; family Salmonidae; genus Oncorhynchus; species Oncorhynchus masou. The sequence goes on from NC_088240.1 coordinate 92,029,067, forward strand.
CCTCCGTGCCTCTGACACCCAAAAGTACTCCTTACATTTTGACAGGAAAACGGTCTAATTTACACACGTATCAAGAGAACATCCCTGGTCCATCCCTACTGCCTCTGATCTGGCAGACTCACTAAACAGAGAACATCCCTGGTCCATCCCTACTGCCTCTGATCTGGAGGACTCACTAAACACAAATGCTTTTTTTGTAAATGATGTCTGAGAGTTGGAGTGCTCCCCTGGCTCTCTGTAAATGATGTCTAAGAGTTGGAGTGCTCCCCTGGCTCTCTGTAAATGATGTCTAAGAGTTGGAGTGCTCCCCTGGCTCTCTGTAAATGATGTCTGAGAGTTGGAGTGCTCCCCTGGCCCTCTGTAAATGATGTCTGAGAGTTGGAGTGCTCCCCTGGCTCTCTGTAAATGATGTCTGAGAGTTGGAGTGCTCCCCTGGCTCTCCGTCAATAAAATACAAAAAAAAAATGGTGCCGTCTGGTTTGCTTAATATAAGGAACTTGAAATGATTTAATATTTTACTTTTGATACTTAAGTATATTTTTAGCAATTCCATTTCCTTTTGATACTTAAGTATATTTAAAACCAAGTACTTTTATACATTTTCTCAAGTAGTATTTTACTGGGTGACTTTTACTTGAGTCATTTTCTATTCAGGTATCTTCACTTTTACTCAAATATGACAATTGAATACTTTTTCCACCACTGAGCCTTTGTCTGTTTGTATGCGGTACATGTTTGCACATGTATGTGTGTGTGTGTGTGTGTGTGTGTGTGTGTGTGTGTGTGTGTGTGTGTGTGTGTGTGTGTGACTGTGTCTTCAGGAAGAGAGAGGCCTCAGAAAATCAAATAGCCAGCCTATTCCCTGGAGCAGCAGTCAGGGCAGTGGTTGGTTGAGCCTGCTCTGTGTGAGAGAGACCAATATCCCACTGGGTAATGGGGTTGAGGCTCTGGAGATTGTGTGTGGACAGGTCAACTCCCCTCTGTGCCATGTGTGCGTGCTAGACAGATCAGCCTGCTAGTCTCCTATTGTATCAATCAGACCAGCCTGTTAGCCTTCTATGGTATCACCTCAGCCAGACCAGCCTGTTAGCCTTCTATGGTATCACCTCAGCCAGACCAGCCTGCTAGCCTTCTATGGTATCACCTCAGCCAGACCAGCCTGCTAGCCTTCTATTGGATCAGCCAGACCAGCCTGCTAACCTACTATATCAGCCAGACCAGCCTGTTCGCCTTCTATGGTATCACCTCAGCCAGACCAGCCTGCTAGCCTTCTATGGTATCACCTCAGCCAGACCAGCCTGCTAGCCTTCTATGGTATCACCTCAGCCAGACCAGCCTGCTAGCCTTCTATTGGATCAGCCAGACCAGCCTGCTAACCTACTATATCAGCCAGACCAGCCTGTTCGCCTTCTATGTTATCACCTCATTCAAACCAGCCTGCTAGCTTTCTATGGTATCACCTCATTCAAACCAGCCTGCTAGCCTTCAATTGTATCATCTCATTCAAACCAGCCTGCTAGCCTTCAATTGTATCAGCCAGACCAGCCTGACCAGCCTGCTAGCCTTCTATTGTATCAGCTAGACCAGCCTGCTAGCCTTCTATGGTATCACCTCATTCAAACCAGCCTGCTAGTCTTCAATTGTATCATCTCATTTAAACCAGCCTGCTAGCCTTCTATTGTATCAGCTAGACCAGCCTGACCAGCCTGCTAGCCTAATCAGCAATCTGGTTAGCAAGCTGCCCAGCAGTTCTGGTTTGTGTAGTAGCAACCAAGTCAAGAAGTATGATGTAGAGTTAGGGGTTCAGCCAAACTCTTTTTCTTTTGCAAAGGAAGCAACAGTCAAAATAGTCAAACACAAAGAAATAGAAAACATAGAAATAAAGAAACTAGAATGCTAACCCTAGCCACACCCTAACCAAATTAGAGAATAAAAGCCTCTCGCTGGCAGAGTTTAAATGCCCCAAAGCCACAGGCCTGGATACTATTCCTGCAAGGTTTCTAATAGATTCTGCTGAGCAAATTGGCCCTTGTATTACGCATATCGTTAATCTCTCTCTCTTGAACAAGGTACCTTTCCCATGGACATGAAACAAGCTGAAGTTATACCTCTGTTTAAGAAGGGGATACAGTCTGACCCTGGGAGTTACAGGCCTGTATCTATCCTCTGTTTAAGAAGGGGATACAGTCTGACCCTGGGAGTTACAGGCCTGTATCTATCCTCTGTTTAAGAAGGGGATACAGTCTGACCCTGGGAGTTACAGGCCTGTATCTATCCTCTGTTTAAGAAGGGGATACAGTCTGACCCTGGGAGTTACAGGCCTGTATCTATCCTCTGTTTAAGAAGGGGATAAAGTCTGACCCTGGGAGTTACAGGCCTGTATCTATCCTCTGTTTAAGAAGGGGATACAGTCTGACCCTGGGAGTTACAGGCTTGTATCTATCCTCTGTTTAAGAAGGGGATACAGTCTGACCCTGGGAGTTACAGGCCTGTATCTATCCTCTGTAGAAGAAGGGGATACAGTCTGACCCTGGGAGTTACAGGCCTGTATCTATCCTCTGTAGAAGAAGGGGATACAGTCTGACCCTGGGAGTTACAGGCCTGTATCTATCCTCTGTAGAAGGGGATACAGTCTGACCCTGGGAGTTACAGGCTTGTATCTATCCTCTGTAGAAGGGGATACAGTCTGACCCTGGGAGTTACAGGCTTGTATCTATCCTCTGTATAAGAAGGGGATACAGTCTGACCCTGGGAGTTACAGGCCTGTATCTATCCTCTGTAGAAGGGGATACAGTCTGACCCTGGGAGTTACAGGCCTGTATCTATCCTCTGTAGAAGGGGATACAGTCTGACCCTGGGAGTTACAGGCCTGTATCTATCCTCTGTTTAAGAAGGGGATACAGTCTGACGCTGGGAGTTATAGGCTTGTATCTATCCTCTGTAGAAGGGGATACAGTCTGACCCTGGGAGTTACAGGCTTGTATCTATCCTCTGTTTAAGAAGGGGATACAGTCTGACCCTGGGAGTTACAGGCCTGTATCTATCCTCTGTAGAAGAAGGGGATACAGTCTGACCCTGGGAGTTACAGGCCTGTATCTATCCTCTGTAGAAGAAGGGGATACAGTCTGACCCTGGGAGTTACAGGCTTGTATCTATCCTCTGTAGAAGGGGATACAGTCTGACCCTGGGAGTTACAGGCCTGTATCTATCCTCTGTAGAAGGGGATACAGTCTGACCCTGGGAGTTACAGGCCTGTATCTATCCTCTGTTTAAGAAGGGGATACAGTCTGACCCTGGGAGTTACAGGCTTGTATCTATCCTCTGTTTAAGAAGGGGATACAGTCTGACCCTGGGAGTTACAGGCTTGTATCTATCCTCTGTAGAAGGGGATACAGTCTGACCCTGGGAGTTACAGGCCTGTATCTATCCTCTGTAGAAGGGGATACAGTCTGACCCTGGGAGTTACAGGCCTGTATCTATCCTCTGTTTAAGAAGGGGATACAGTCTGACCCTGGGAGTTACAGGCTTGTATCTATCCTCTGTTTAAGAAGGGGATACAGTCTGACCCTGGGAGTTACAGGCCTGTATCTATCCTCTGTAGAAGGGGATACAGTCTGACCCTGGGAGTTACAGGCCTGTATCTATCCTCTGTAGAAGAAGGGGATACAGTCTGACCCTGGGAGTTACATGCCTGTATCTATCCTCTGTAGAAGGGGATACAGTCTGACCCTGGGAGTTACAGGCTTGTATCTATCCTCTGTAGAAGAAGGGGATACAGTCTGACCCTGGGAGTTACAGGCATGTATCTATCCTCTGTTTAAGAAGGGGATACAGTCTGACCCTGGGAGTTACAGGCTTGTATCTATCCTCTGTTTAAGAAGGGGATACAGTCTGACCCTGGGAGTTACAGGCCTGTATCTATCCTCTGTAGAAGGGGATACAGTCTGACCCTGGGAGTTACAGGCTTGTATCTATCCTCTGTAGAAGAAGGGGATACAGTCTGACCCTGGGAGTTACAGGCTTGTATCTATCCTCTGTTTAAGAAGGGGATACAGTCTGACCCTGGGAGTTACAGGCCTGTATCTATCCTCTGTAGAAGAAGGGGATACAGTCTGACCCTGGGAGTTACAGGCCTGTATCTATCCTCTGTAGAAGGGGATACAGTCTGACCCTGGGAGTTACAGGCATGTATCTATCCTCTGTAGAAGGGGATACAGTCTGACCCTGGGAGTTACAGGCATGTATCTATCCTCTGTTTAAGAAGGGGATACAGTCTGACCCTGGGAGTTACAGGACGGTATCTATCCTCTGTAGAAGAAGGGGATACAGTCTGACCCTGGGAGTTACAGGCTTGTATCTATCCTCTGTAGAAGGGGATACAGTCTGACCCTGGGAGTTACAGGCTTGTATCTATCCTCTGTAGAAGAAGGGGATACAGTCTGACCCTGGGAGTTACAGGCCTGTATCTATCCTCTGTTTAAGAAGGGGATACAGTCTGACCCTGGGAGTTACAGGCTTGTATCTATCCTCTGTTTAAGAAGGGGATGCAGTCTGACCCTGGGAGTTACAGGCCTGTATCTATCCTCTGTTTAAGAAGGGGATACAGTCTGACCCTGGGAGTTACAGGCTTGTATCTATCCTCTGTGTAACATCAAAGATCATGGATAGAGTTCTACACAAACAAATGTATGAATATGTTAACAAACAGGGTCTAATGTATGATTTTCAGTCAGGTTTTTAGAAAAACAAACTCCGCTGATTCATGTCTACTTTACTTGACTGACTTCACCAGGAAAGAGATTGAAGAGGGAAATCTGTGTGGAATGGTACTGCTGGACCTATAGAAGGCCTTTGATACAGTCAACCACTGTCTCCTAATCTCCAAACTGGAGGCACTGGGGTTAAGATACAGAGGCCTTTGATACAGTTAACCACTGTCTCCTAATCTCCAAACTGGAGGCACTGGGGCTAAACTACAGAAGGCCTTTGATACAGTTAACCACTGTCTCCTAATCTCCAAACTGGAGGCACTGGGGCTAAACTACAGAAGGCCTTTGATACAGTTAACCACTGTCTCCTAATCTCCAAACTGGAGGCACTGGGTTTAAGCTACATAAGGCCTTTGATACAGTTAACCACTGTCTCCTAATCTCCAAACTGGAGGCACTGGGTTTAAGCTACATAAGGCCTTTGATACAGTTAACCACTGTCTCCTAATCTCCAAACTGGAGGCACTGGGGTTAAGCTACAGAAGGCCTTTGATACAGTTAACCACTGTCTCCTAATCTCCAAACTGGAGGCACTGGGGTTAAGCTACAGAAGGCCTTTGATACAGTTAACCACTGTCTCCTAATCTCCAAACTGGAGGCACTGGGGTTACGCTACAGAAGGCCTTTGATACAGTTAACCACTGTCTCCTAATCTCCAAACTGGAGGCACTGGGGTTAAGCTACAGAAGGCCTTTGATACAGTTAACCACTGTCTCCTAATCTCCAAACTGGAGGCACTGCGGTTAAGCTACAGAAGGCCTTTGATACAGTTAACCACTGTCTCCTAATCTCCAAACTGGAGGCACTGGGGTTAAGCTACAGAAGGCCTTTGATACAGTTAACCACTGTCTCCTAATCTCCAAACTGGAGGCACTGGGGTTAAACTACAGAAGGCCTTTGATACAGTTAACCACTGTCTCCTAATCTCCAAACTGGAGGCACTGCGGTTAAGCTACAGAAGGCCTTTGATACAGTTAACCACTGTCTCCTAATCTCCAAACTGGAGGCACTGGGGTTAAACTACAGAAGGCCTTTGATACAGTTAACCACTGTCTCCTAATCTCCAAACTGGAGGCACTGGGGTTAAACTACAGAAGGCCTTTGATACAGTTAACCACTGTCTCCTAATCTCCAAACTGGAGGCACTGGGGCTAAACTACAGAAGGCCTTTGATACAGTTAACCACTGTCTCCTAATCTCCAAACTGGAGGCACTGGGGTTAAGCTACAGAAGGCCTTTGATACAGTTAACCACTGTCTCCTAATCTCCAAACTGGAGGCACTGGGGTTAAGCTACAGAAGGCCTTTGATACAGTTAACCACTGTCTCCTAATCTCCAAACTGGAGGCACTGCGGTTAAGCTACAGAAGGCCTTTGATACAGTTAACCACTGTCTCCTAATCTCCAAACTGGAGGCACTGGGGTTAAGCTACAGAAGGCCTTTGATACAGTTAACCACTGTCTCCTAATCTCCAAACTGGAGGCACTGGGGTTAAGCTACAGAAGGCCTTTGATACAGTTCACCACTGTCTCCTAATCTCCAAACTGGAGGCACTGGGGCTAAGCAGTATCCCTCTAGGCTGGGTAAAGTCCTATTAATCAGGAATGGAGCAAGTAGTAGAGGGTTAATGGTTCACTGTCTCAGGCAAAACCAATTAGTTGTGGCGTTCCGCAGGGGAGCTTGCTTGGACCTCTGCTGTTTTTATTGTATATTAACGATATGAAAGATGCTTGTTCTTGCTGCCTTTTTGTTTATGCGGATGACTCTACACTTCTGGAGAGCATACTTAGCACAGAGCTGGCTAACATTAGCAAATGGCTTAGAGATAATAAGCTATCTCTGCACTTCGGGATCCAGACCTAGATTGAGTAGGTCCTCTGAAATCAGTGTGAGTTGCTGATCCAAGCTGCTTGATACGGACTCAATGAAAGTGCTCGCTACTTCCCTCATTCAATGCCATTTTGACTATGCTAGTACTTCCTGGTTTGGGGGCTTATCTAAACTAATGAAGGGGAAGCTCCAGCTAACCCAGAATAAGCTGATCAGGGTCCTCTCGTCTCCCCTCCTCTCGTCTCCTCTCCTTCTTCTCCCCTCCTCTCGTCCCCCCTCTCCCTCGTCGTCTCCCCTCCCCCGTCTCTCCTCTCCCCTCTTCTCCCCCCTTGTCTCCCCTCACTCCCGTCTCCCCTCCTCTCGTCTCCTCTCCCCTCTACTCCCACCTCCCCCCTTAGTCTCTCCTCACTCCCGTCTCCCCTCCTCTCGTCTCCTCTCTCCCTCGTCATCTCCCCTCCCCCATCTCTCCTCTTCCCTCTTCTCCCCCCTTGTCTCTCCTCACTCCCGTCTCCCCTCCTCTCATCTCCTCTCCCTCTTCTCCCCTCTTCTTGTCCCCCCTCTCCCTCGTCATCTCCCCTCCCCCATCTCTCCTCTTCCCTCTTCTCCCCCTTGTCTCTCCTCACTCCCGTCTCCCCTCCTCTCGTCTCCTCTCCCTCTTCTCCCCTCCTCTCGTCTCCTCTCCCTCTTCTCCCCTCCTCTCGTCCCCCCCCCTCCCTCGTCGTCTCCCCTCCCCCATCTCTCCTCTCCCCTCTTCTCCCCCCTTGTCTCTCCTCTCCCCTCCTCTCCCCCTTGTCTCTCCTCACTCCCGTCTCCCCTCCTCTCGTCTCCTCTCCCTCTTCTCCCCTCCTCTCGTCTCCTCTCCCTCTTCTCCCCTCCTCTCGGCCCCCCTCTCCCTCGTCATCTCCCCTCCCCCATCTCTCCTCTCCCCTCTTCTCCCCCTTTCTTCACTGCTTTAGTAGTAATGATTTCTCCTGGTTATTGGGTATAATATGGTTTGTCATCATTGGATGTTAAGCTGTTTGTATACATGATTGTTTGTCTAACTTTCTTCACTGCTTTACTAGTAATGATTTCTCCTGGTTATTGGGTATAAGGTTTGTCATGCTCGTGTAATTCTGTTTGTATATACAAGCTTTTGCTTCCAGTCCTTTAGGAGTAAAGATGCACAGCTGACAGAAGCTTACAGGGATACATCTCAATCAGTCGCTCTACAAATTGATCAGGGAGTCACTGTACTGTCATGCAGGTCTGCTGCTATAACTCTCTTGATTGGATCAGTACCATTCTGAGTCCATGTAACGTTCGTCGTTGGGAGAAAGAGAGGAGGACCAAGGTTCAGCGTGATAAGTATTCATTATCCCTTTTAATTAAAACGAATTCTCGAACAAAAACAACAAAACCGTCCTGAACGGTGAAATACAAACACAGAACAGAAAATAAACACCCACGAAACACAAGTGGAAAAAGGCTGCCCAAGTATGATTCTCAATCAGAGACAACTAACGACACCTGCCTCTGATTGAGAACCATACCAGGACAAACGCAAACACAACATAGAAAACGGAACATAGACAAACCCACCCAACTCACGCCCTGACCATACTTAAAACAAAGACATAATGAAAGAACTAAGGTCAGAACATGACAGTCCATTTAAGAGGTGTCTATGTTGGAGACGATGTAACCATGTCGTTTACATTTTGGTCATGTAGTTAAGTTGAAATCCCAGTTTGCTTTGTCCCTCCCATTCTGTTATTTGATTTGACAGGGAGGAGGAGTACAGCTCCCTGCCTACCTTGCACTCTGCAACCTTTCAAGAGCACCAACATTTTGTCAAATGTCAGGTATCTAAGGCTTCAATACAATGCATTAGCCTTCGCCAACTAACCCTGAGGAGGAGAGTTGTCAGGAATCAGGAAGGTGTACAGCCTGTAGCTAGCCTAGCAGTATCCACAGATACAATCCTGTAGCTATCCTAGCAGTATCCACATATACCATCCTGTAGCTATCCTAGCAGTATCCACATATACCATCCTGTAGCTATCCTAGCAGTATCCACATATACCATCCTGTAGCTAGCCTAGCAGTATCCACATATACCATCCTGTAGCTAGCCTAGCAGTATCCACATATACCATCCTGTAGCTAGCCTAGCAGTATCCACATATACCATCCTGTAGCTATCCTAGCAGTATCCACATATACAATCCTGTAGCTATCCTAGCAGTATCCACATATACCATCCTGTAGCTATCCTAGCAGTATCCACATATACCATCCTGTAGCTAGCCTAGCAGTATCCACATATACCATCCTGTAGCTAGCCTAGCAGTATCCACATATACCATCCTGTAGCTAGCCTAGCAGTATCCACAGATACCATACTGTAGCTATCCTAGCAGTATCCACATATACCATCCTGTAGCTGGCCTAGCAGTATCCACATATACCATCCTGTAGCTATCCTAGCAGTATCCACATATACCATCCTGTAGCTAGCCTAGCAGTATCCACATATACCATCCTGTAGCTATCCTAGCAGTATCCACATATACCATCCTGTAGCTGGCCTAGCAGTATCCACAGATACCATACTGTAGCTAGCCTAGCAGTATCCACAGATACCATCCTGTAGCTAGCCGAGCAGTATCCACAGATACCATCCTGTAGCTAGCCGAGCAGTATCCACAGATACCATCCTGTAGCTAGCCGAGCAGTATCCACAGATACCATCCTGTAGCTAGCCTAGCAGTATCCACAGAGACCATCCTGTAGCTAGCCTAGCAGTATCCACAGAGACCATCATGTAGCTAGCCTAGCAGTACCCCCAGATATCATCCTGTAGCTAATGTAGCAGTATCCACAGAGCCCATCCTGTAGCTAGCCTAGCAGTATCCACAGATACCATCATGTTGCTAGCCTAGCAGTATCCACGGAAACCATCCTGTAGCTAGCCTAGCAGTATCCACAGATACCACCCTGTAGCTAGCCTAGCAGTATCCACAGAGACCATCCTGTAGCTAGCCTAGCAGTATTCACATATACCATCCTGTAGCTAGCCTAGCAGTATCCACAGAGACCATCCTGTAGCTAGCCTAGCAGTATTCACATATACCATCCTGTAGCTAGCCTAGCAGTATCCACAGAGACCATCCTGTAGCTAGCCTAGCAGTATTCACATATACCATCCTGTAGCTAGCCTAGCAGTATCCACAGATACCATCCTGTAGCTAGCCTAGCAGTATCCACAGATGCCATCCTGTAGCTAGCCGAGCAGTATTCACATATACCATCCTGTAGCTAGCCTAGCAGTATCCACAGAGACCATCCTGTAACTAGCCTAGCAGTATCCACATATACCATCCTGTAGCTAGCCAAGCAGTATCCACAGATACCATCCTGTAGCTAGCCTAGCAGTATCCACAGATACCATCCTGTAGCTAGCCTAGCAGTATCCACAGAGACCATCCTGTAACTAGCCTAGCAGTATCCACAGAGACCATCCTGTAGCTAGCCTAGCAGTATCCACAGAGACCATCCTGTAACTAGCCTAGCAGTATCCACATATACCATCCTGTAGCTAGCCAAGCAGCATCCACAGATACCATCCTGTAGCTAGCCTAGCAGTATCCACAGATACCATCCTGTAGCTAGCCTAGCAGTATCCACAGAGACCATCCTGTAGCTAGCCTAGCAGTATCCACAGATACCAACCTGTAGCTATCCTAGCAGTATCCACAGAGACCATCCTGTAACTAGCCTAGCAGTATCCACATATACCATCCTGTAGCTAGCCTAGCAGTATCCACAGATACCATCCTGTAGCTAGCCAAGCAGTATCCACAGATACCATCCTGTAGCTAGCCTAGCAGTATCCACAGATACCATCCTGTAGCTAGCCTAGCAGTATACACAGATACCATCCTGTAGCTAGCCTAACAGTATCCACAGATACCATCCTGTAGCTAGCCTAGCAGTATCCACAGATACCATCCTGTAGCTAGCCTAGCAGTATCCACATATACCATCCTATAGCTAGCCTAGCAGTATTCACAGATACCATCCTGTAGCTAGCCTAGTAGTATCCACAGAGACCATCCTGTTGCTAGCCTAGCAGTATCCACAGATACCGTCCTATAGCTAGCCTAGCAGTATCCACAGATACCATCATGTAGCTAGCCTAGCAGTATCCACAGATACCATCCTATAGCTAGCCTAGCAGTATCCACAGATACCATCCTGTAGCTAGCCTAGTAGTATCCACAGATACCATCCTGTAGCTATCCTAGCAGTATCCACAGATACCATCCTGTAGCTAGCCTAGTAGTATTCACAGATAAGAATACTGTAGCTAGCCTAGCAGTATCCACAGATACCATCCTGTAGCTAGCCTAGCAGTATCCACATATACCATCCTGTAGCTAGCCTAGCAGTATCCACAGAGACCATCCTGTAGCTAGCCTAGCAGTATCCACAGATACCATCCTATAGCTAGCCTAGCAGTATCCACAGATACCATCCTGTAGCTAGCCTAGCAGAATCCACAGAGACCATCCTGTAGCTAGCCTAGCAGTATCCACATATACCATCCTGTAGCTAGCCTAGCAGTATTCACAGATAAGAATACTGTAGCTAGCCTAGCAGTATCCACAGATACCATCCTGTAGCTAGCCTAGCAGTATCCACAGATACCATCCTGTAGCTAGCCTAGCAGTATCCACAGATACCATCCTGTAGCTATCCTAGCAGTATCCACAGAGACCATCCTGTAGCTAGCCTAGCAGTATCCACAGATACCATCCTGTAGCTAGCCTAGCAGTATCCACAGATACCATCCTATACTACTCTGTCTGGTCGTCCAAGGACGTCATTTTCACCAGGTCTTCCTGCTGGGAATGTCCTTGTATGTGGCCTGCTATCATAATGTTTTACTATGCTGCCTGCTATCCTAATGTTTACTATGCTGCCTGCTATGCTGCCTGTTATCATAATGTTTTACTGTGCTGCCTGCTATCATAATGTTTACTATGCTGCCTGCTATGCTGCCTGCTATACTAATGTTTTACTATGCTGCCTGCTATCCTAACGTTTACTATGCTGCCTGCTATGCTGCCTGCTATCCGAATGTTTACTATGCTGCCTGCTATCATAATGTTTTACTATGCTGCCTGCTATCCTAATGTTAACTATGCTGCTTGCTATGCTGCCTGCTATCCTAATGTTTACTATGCTGCCTGCTATGCTGCCTGCTATCCTAATGTTTACTATGCTGCCTGCTATCATAATGTTTACTATGCTGCCTGCTATCATAATGTTTACTATGCTGCCTGCTATGCTGCCTGCTATCATAATGTTTACTATGCTGCCTGCTATGCTGCCTGCTATCCTAATGTTTACTATGCTGCCTGCTATCATAATGTTTACTATGCTGCCTGCTATGCTGCCTGCTATCCTAATGTTTACTATGCTGCCTGTTATCATAATGTTTTACTATGCTGCCTGTTATCATAATGTTTTACTATGCTGCCTGTTATCAATGTTTTACTATGCTGCCTGTTATCATAATGTTTTACCGTGCTGCCTGCTATCATAATGTTATACTATGCTGCCTTCTATCATAATTTTTTACTGTGCTGCCTGCTATCATAATGTTTTACTATGCTGCCTGCTATCATAATGTTTACTATGCTGCCTGTTATCATAATGTTTTACTATGCTGCCTGCTGTGCTGCCTGTTATCATAATGTTTTACTGTGCTGCCTGCTATCATAATGTTTTACTATGCTGCCTGCTATCATAATGTTTACTATGCTGCCTGTTATCATAATGTTTTACTATGCTGCCTGCTGTGCTGCCTGTTATCATAATGTTTTACTATGCTGCCTGCTATGCTGCCTGCTATCATAATGTTTTACTATGCTGCCTGCTATCATAATGTTTTACTATGCTGCCTGCTATCATAATGTTTTACTATGCTGCCTGCTATCATAATGTTTTACTATGCTGCCTGCTGTGCTGCCTGTTATCATAATGTTTTACTATGCTGCCTGTTATCATAATGTTTACTATGCTGCCTGCTATCATAATGTTTTACTATGCTGCCTGCTATCATAATGTTTTACTATGCTGCCTGCTATCATAATGTTATACTATGCTGTCTTCTATCATAATGTTTTACTGTGCTGCCTGCTATCATAATGTTTTACTATGCTGCCTGCTATCATAATGTAATACTATGCTGCCTGCTGTGCTGCCTGCTATCATAATGTTTTACTGTGCTGCCTGTTATCATAATGTTTACTATGCTGCCTGTTATCATAATGTTTTACTATGCTGCCTGTTATAATGTTTTACTATGCTGCCTGCTATCATAATGTTTTACTATGCTGCCTGCTATGCTGCCTGTTATCATAATGTTTTACTATGCTGCCTGTTATCATAATGTTTTACTATGCTGCCTGCTATGCTGCCTGCTATCATAATGTTTTACTATGCTGCCTGCTATCATAATGTTTTACTATGCTGCCTGCTATGCTGCCTGCTATCATAATGTTTTACTATGCTGCCTGCTATCATAATGTTTTACTATGCTGCCTGCTGTGCTGCCTGTTATCATAATGTTTTACTATGCTGCCTGTTATCATAATGTTTACTATGCTGCCTGCTATCATAATGTTTTACTATGCTGCCTGCTATCATAATGTTTTACTATGCTGCCTGCTATCATAATGTTATACTATGCTGCCTTCTATCATAATGTTTTACTGTGCTGCCTGCTATCATAATGTTTTACTATGCTGCCTGCTATCATAATGTAATACTATGCTGCCTGCTGTGCTGCCTGCTATCATAATGTTTTACTGTGCTGCCTGTTATCATAATGTTTACTATGCTGCCTGTTATCATAATGTTTTACTATGCTGCCTGTTATCATAATGTTTTACTATGCTGCCTGCTATCATAATGTTTTACTATGCTGCCTGCTATGCTGCCTGTTATCATAATGTTTTACTATGCTGCCTGTTATCATAATGTTTTACTATGCTGCCTGCTATGCTGCCTGCTATCATAATGTTTTACTATGCTGCCTGCTATCATAATGTTTTACTATACTGCCTGTTATCATAATGTTATACTATGCTGCCTGCTATCATAATGTTTTACTATGCTGCCTGCTATCGTAATGTTTTACTATGCTGCCTGTTATCATAATGTTATACTATGCTGCCTGCTATCATAATGTTTTACTATGCTGCCTGCTATCGTAATGTTTTACTATGCTGCCTGCTATCGTAATGTTATACTATGCTGCCTGCTATCATAATGTTTTACTATGCTGCCTGCTATCATAATGTTATACTATGCTGTCTTCTATCATAATGTTTTACTGTGCTGCCTGCTATCATAATGTTTTACTATGCTGCCTGCTATCATAATGTAATACTATGCTGCCTGCTGTGCTGCCTGCTATCATAATGTTTTACTGTGCTGCCTGTTATCATAATGTTTACTATGCTGCCTGTTATCATAATGTTTTACTATGCTGCCTGTTATAATGTTTTACTATGCTGCCTGCTATCATAATGTTTTACTATGCTGCCTGCTATGCTGCCTGTTATCATAATGTTTTACTATGCTGCCTGTTATCATAATGTTTTACTATGCTGCCTGCTATGCTGCCTGCTATCATAATGTTTTACTATGCTGCCTGCTATCATAATGTTTTACTATGCTGCCTGCTATGCTGCCTGCTATCATAATGTTTTACTATGCTGCCTGCTATCATAATGTTTTACTATGCTGCCTGCTGTGCTGCCTGTTATCATAATGTTTTACTATGCTGCCTGTTATCATAATGTTTACTATGCTGCCTGCTATCATAATGTTTTACTATGCTGCCTGCTATCATAATGTTTTACTATGCTGCCTGCTATCATAATGTTATACTATGCTGCCTTCTATCATAATGTTTTACTGTGCTGCCTGCTATCATAATGTTTTACTATGCTGCCTGCTATCATAATGTAATACTATGCTGCCTGCTGTGCTGCCTGCTATCATAATGTTTTACTGTGCTGCCTGTTATCATAATGTTTACTATGCTGCCTGCTATCATAATGTTTTACTATGCTGCCTGTTATCATAATGTTTTACTATGCTGCCTGCTATCATAATGTTTTACTATGCTGCCTGCTATGCTGCCTGTTATCATAATGTTTTACTATGCTGCCTGTTATCATAATGTTTTACTATGCTGCCTGCTATGCTGCCTGCTATCATAATGTTTTACTATGCTGCCTGCTATCATAATGTTTTACTATGCTGCCTGTTATCATAATGTTATACTATGCTGCCTGCTATCATAATGTTTTACTATGCTGCCTGCTATCGTAATGTTTTACTATGCTGCCTGTTATCATAATGTTATACTATGCTGCCTGCTATCATAATGTTTTACTATGCTGCCTGCTATCGTAATGTTTTACTATGCTGCCTGCTATCGTAATGTTTTACTATGCTGCCTGCTATCATAATGTTTTACTATGCTGCCTGTTATCATAATGTTTTACTATGCTGCCTGTTATCATAATGTTATACTATGCTGCCTGCTATCGTAATGTTTTACTATGCTGCCTGCTATCGTAATGTTTTACTATGCTGCCTGCTATCATAATGTTTTACTATGCTGCCTGTTATCATAATGTTTTACTATGCTGCCTGTTATCATAATGTTTTACTATGCTGCCTGCTATCATAATGTTTTACTATGCTGCCTGCTATCATAATGTTTTACTATGCTGCCTGCTACCATAATGTTTTACTATGCTGCCTGCTATGATGCCTGTTTTCATAATGTTTTACTATGCAGCCTGCTATCATAATGTTTTACTATGCTGCCTGTTATCATAATGTTTTACTATGCTGCCTGCTATCATAATGTTTTACTATGCAGCCTGCTATCATAATGTTTTTTCTATGCTGCCTGTTATCATAATGTTTTACTATGCTGCCTGTTATCATAATGTTTTACTATGCTGCCTGTTATCATAATGTTTTACTATGCTGCGTGCTATCAATAATGTTTTACTATGCTGCCTGTTATCATAATGTTTTACTATGCTGCCTGCTATCATAATGTTTTACTATGCTGCCTGTTATCATAATGTTTTACTATGCTGCCTGCTATCATAATGTTTTACTATGCTGCCTGTTATCATAATGTTTTACTATGCTGCCTGCTATCAATAATGTTTTACTATGCTGCCTGTTATCATAATGTTTTACTATGCTGCCTGCTATCATAATGTTTTACTATGCTGCCTGTTATCATAATGTTTTACTATGCTGCCTGCTATGCTGCCTGCTATGCTGCCTGCTATCATAATGTTTTACTATGCTGCCTGTTATCATAATGTTTTACTATGCTGCCTGCTATCATAATGTTTTACTATGCTGCCTGTTTTCATAATGTTTTACTATGCTGCCTGCTATCATAATGTTTTACTATGCTGCCTGTTATCATAATGTTTTACTATGCTGCCTGCTATCATAATGTTTTACTGTGCTGCCTGCTATCATAATGTTTTACTATACTGCCTGTTTTCATAATGTTTTACTATGCTGCCTGCTATCATAATGTTATACTATGCTGCCTTCTATCATAATGTTTTACTATGCTGCCTGTTATCATAATGTTTTACTGTGCTGCCTGCTATCATAATGTTATACTATGCTGCCTTCTATCATAATGTTTTACTGTGCTGCCTGCTATCATAATGTTTTACTATGCTGCCTGCTATCATAATGTAATACTATGCTGCCTGCTGTGCTGCCTGCTATCATAATGTTTTACTGTGCTGCCTGCTATCATAATGTTTTACTATGCTGCCTGTTATCATAATGTTTACTATGCTGCCTGTTATCATAATATTTTACTATGCTGCCTGTTATCATAATGTTTTACTATGCTGCCTGCTGTGCTGCCTGCTATCATAATGTTTTACTATGCTGCCTGTTATCATAATGTTTTACTATGCTGCCTGTTATCATAATGTTTTACTATGCTGCCTGCTGTGCTGCCTGCTATCATAATGTTTTACTATGCTGCCTGTTATCATAATGTTTTTCTATGCTGCCTGTTATCATAATGTTTTACTATGCTGCCTGTTATCATAATGTTTTACTATGCTGCCTGTTATCATAATGTTTTACTATGCTGCGTGCTATCAATAATGTTTTACTATGCTGCCTGTTATCATAATGTTTTACTATGCTGCCTGCTATCATAATGTTTTACTATGCTGCCTGTTATCATAATGTTTTACTATGCTGCCTGCTATCATAATGTTTTACTATGCTGCCTGTTATCATAATGTTTTACTATGCTGCCTGCTATCAATAATATTTTTACTATGCTGCCTGTTATCATAATGTTTTACTATGCTGCCTGCTATCATAATGTTTTACTATGCTGCCTGTTATCATAATGTTTTACTATGCTGCCTGCTATGCTGCCTGCTATGCTGCCTGCTATCATAATGTTTTACTATGCTGCCTGTTATCATAATGTTTTACTATGCTGCCTGCTATCATAATGTTTTACTATGCTGCCTGTTTTCATAATGTTTTACTATGCTGCCTGCTATCATAATGTTTTACTATGCTGCCTGTTATCATAATGTTTTACTATGCTGCCTGCTATCATAATGTTTTACTGTGCTGCCTGCTATCATAATGTTTTACTATACTGCCTGTTTTCATAATGTTTTACTATGCTGCCTGCTATCATAATGTTATACTATGCTGCCTTCTATCATAATGTTTTACTATGCTGCCTGTTATCATAATGTTTTACTGTGCTGCCTGCTATCATAATGTTATACTATGCTGCCTTCTATCATAATGTTTTACTGTGCTGCCTGCTATCATAATGTTTTACTATGCTGCCTGCTATCATAATGTAATACTATGCTGCCTGCTGTGCTGCCTGCTATCATAATGTTTTACTGTGCTGCCTGCTATCATAATGTTTTACTATGCTGCCTGTTATCATAATGTTTACTATGCTGCCTGTTATCATAATATTTTACTATGCTGCCTGTTATCATAATGTTTTACTATGCTGCCTGCTGTGCTGCCTGCTATCATAATGTTTTACTATGCTGCCTGTTATCATAATGTTTTACTATGCTGCCTGTTATCATAATGTTTTACTATGCTGCCTGCTGTGCTGCCTGCTATCATAATGTTTTACTATGCTGCCTGTTATCATAATGTTTTACTATGCTGCCTGTTATCATAATGTTTTACTATGCTGCCTGTTATCATAATGTTTTACTATGCTGCCTGCTGTGCTGCCTGCTATCATAATGTTTTACTATGCTGCCTGTTACCATAATGTTTTACTATGCTGCCTGTTATCATAATGTTTTACTATGCTGCCTGCTATCATAATGTTTACTATGCTGCCTGTTATCATAATGCTTTACTATGCTGCCTGTTATCATAATGTTTTACTATGCTGCCTGTTATCGTAATGTTTTACTATGCTGCCTGCTTTGCTGCCTGCTATCATAATGTTTTACTATGCTGCCTGCTATCATAATGTTTTACTATGCTGCCTGTTATCATAATGTTTTACTATGCTGCCTGTTATCATAATGTTTTACTATGCTGCCTGTTATCATAATGTTTTACTATGCTGCCTGCTGTGCTGCCTGCTATCATAATGTTTTACTATGCTGCCTGCTATCATAATGTTTTACTATGCTGCCTGTTATCATAATGTTTTACTATGCTGCCTGCTATCATAATGTTTTACTATGCTGCCTGCTATCATAATGTTTTACTATGCTGCCTGCTATCATAATGTTTTACTATGCTGCCTGCTATCATAATGTTTTACTATGCTGCCTGTTATCATAATGTTTTACTATGCTGCCTGCTGTGCTGCCTGCTATCATAATGTTTTACTATGCTGCCTGTTATCATAATGTTTTACTATGCTGCCTGTTATCATAATGTTTTACTATGCTGCCTGTTATCGTAATGTTTTACTATGCTGCCTGCTGTGCTGCCTGCTATCATAATGTTTTACTATGCTGCCTGTTATCATAATGTTTTACTATGCTGCCTGTTATCATAATGTTTTACTATGCTGCCTGCTATCATAATGTTTACTATGCTGCCTGTTATCATAATGCTTTACTATGCTGCCTGTTATCATAATGTTTTACTATGCTGCCTGTTATCATAATGTTTTACTATGCTGCCTGCTGTGCTGCCTGCTATCATAATGTTTTACTATGCTGCCTGCTATCATAATGTTTTACTATGCTGCCTGTTATCATAATGTTTTACTATGCTGCCTGTTATCATAATGTTTTACTATGCTGCCTGCTGTGCTGCCTGCTATCATAATGTTTTACTATGCTGCCTGCTATCATAATGTTTTACTATGCTGCCTGTTATCATAATGTTTTACTATGCTGCCTGCTATCGTAATGTTTTACTATGCTGCCTGCTATCGTAATGTTTTACTATGCTGCCTGTTATCATAATGTTTTACTATGCTGCCTGCTATCATAATGTTTTACTATGCTGCCTGCTATCATAATGTTTTACTATGCTGCCTGCTATCATAATGTTTTACTATGCTGCCTGCTATCATAATGTTTTACTATGCTGCCTGCTATCATAATGTTTTACTATGCTGCCTGCTACCATAATGTTTTACTATGCTGCCTGCTATGCTGCCTGTTTTCATAATGTTTTACTATGCAGCCTGCTATCATAATGTTTTACTATGCTGCCTGTTATCATAATGTTTTACTATGCTGCCTGTTATCATAATGTTTTACTGTGCTGCCTGTTATCATAATGTTTTACTATGCTGCCTGCTATCATAATGTTTTACTATTCTGCCTGCTATCATAATGTTTTACTATGCAGCCTGCTATCATAATGTTTTACTATGCTGCCTGTTATCATAATGTTTTACTATGCTGCCTGCTGTGCTGCCTGCTATCATAATGTTTTACTATGCTGCCTGCTATCATAATGTTTTACTATGCTGCCTGTTATCATAATGTTTTACTATGCTGCCTGTTATCATAATGTTTTACTATGCTGCCTGTTATCATAATGTTTTACTATGCTGCCTGCTGTGCTGCCTGCTATCGTAATGTTTTACTATGCTGCCTGCTATCGTAATGTTTTACTATGCTGCCTGTTATCATAATGTTTTACTATGCTGCCTGCTATCATAATGTTTTACTATGCTGCCTGCTATCATAATGTTTTACTATGCTGCCTGCTATCATAATGTTTTACTATGCTGCCTGCTATCATAATGTTTTACTATGCTGCCTGCTATCATAATGTTTTACTATGCTGCCTGCTACCATAATGTTTTACTATGCTGCCTGCTATGCTGCCTGTTTTCATAATGTTTTACTATGCAGCCTGCTATCATAATGTTTTACTATGCTGCCTGTTATCATAATGTTTTACTATGCTGCCTGCTATCATAATGTTTTACTATGCAGCCTGCTATCATAATGTTTTACTATGCTGCCTGTTATCATAATGGTTTACTATGCTGCCTGTTATCATAATGTTTTACTATGCTGCCTGTTATCATAATGTTTTACTATGCTGCCTGTTATCATAATGTTTTACTATGCTGCCTGCTATCAATAATGTTTTACTATGCTGCCTGTTATCATAATGTTTTACTATGCTGCCTGCTATCATAATGTTTTACTATGCTGCCTGTTATCATAATGTTTTACTATGCTGCCTGCTATCATAATGTTTTACTATGCTGCCTGTTATCATAATGTTTTACTATGCTGCCTGTTATCATAATGTTTACTATGCTGCCTGCTATCATAATGTTTTACTATGCTGCCTGCTATCATAATGTTTTACTATGCTGCCTGCTATGCTGCCTGTTATCATAATGTTTTACTATGCTGCCTGTTATCATAATGTTTTACTATGCTGCCTGCTATGCTGCCTGTTATCATAATGTTTTACTATGCTGCCTGCTATCATAATGTTTTACTATGCTGCCTGTTATCATAATGTTTTACTATGCTGCCTGCTATCATAATGTTTTACTATGCTGCCTGCTATGCTGCCTGCTATCATAATGTTTTACTATGCTGCCTGCTATCATAATGTTTTACTATGCTGCCTGCTATCATAATGTTTTACTATGCTGCCTGCTATCATAATGTTTTACTATGCTGCCTGTTATCATAATGTTTTACTATGCTGCCTGCTATCATAATGTTTTACTATGCTGCCTGCTATGCTGCCTGTTTTCATAATGTTTTACTATGCTGCCTGCTATGCTGCCTGCTATCATAATGTTTTACTATGCTGCCTGCTATCATAATGTTTTACTATGCTGCCTGCTATGCTGCCTGCTATCATAATGTTTTACTATGCTGCCTGCTATCATAATGTTTTACTATGCTGCCTGCTATCATAATGTTTTACTATGCTGCCTGCTATCATAATGTTTTACTATGCTGCCTGCTATCATAATGTTTTACTATGCTGCCTGTTTTCATAATGTTTTACTATGCTGCCTGCTATCATAATGTTTTACTATGCTGCCTGTTATCATAATGTTTTACTATGCTGCCTGCTATGCTGCCTGTTATCATAATGTTTTACTATGCTGCCTGTTATCATAATGTTTTACTATGCTGCCTGTTATCATAATGTTTTACTATGCTGCCTGTTATCATAATGTTTTACTATGCTGCCTGCTATCATAATGTTTTACTATGCTGCCTGCTATGCTGCCTGCTATCATAATGTTTTACTATGCTGCCTGCTATGCTGCCTGTTATCATAATGTTTTACTATGCTGCCTGCTATCATAATGTTTTACTATGCTGCCTGCTACCATAATGTTTTACTATGCTGCCTGCTATGCTGCCTGTTTTCATAATGTTTTACTATGCAGCCTGCTATCATAATGTTTTACTATGCTGCCTGTTATCATAATGTTTTACTATGCTGCCTGCTATCATAATGTTTTACTATGCAGCCTGCTATCATAATGTTTTACTATGCTGCCTGTTATCATAATGGTTTACTATGCTGCCTGTTATCATAATGTTTTACTATGCTGCCTGTTATCATAATGTTTTACTATGCTGCCTGTTATCATAATGTTTTACTATGCTGCCTGCTATCAATAATGTTTTACTATGCTGCCTGTTATCATAATGTTTTACTATGCTGCCTGCTATCATAATGTTTTACTATGCTGCCTGTTATCATAATGTTTTACTATGCTGCCTGCTATCATAATGTTTTACTATGCTGCCTGTTATCATAATGTTTTACTATGCTGCCTGTTATCATAATGTTTACTATGCTGCCTGCTATCATAATGTTTTACTATGCTGCCTGCTATCATAATGTTTTACTATGCTGCCTGCTATGCTGCCTGTTATCATAATGTTTTACTATGCTGCCTGTTATCATAATGTTTTACTATGCTGCCTGCTATGCTGCCTGTTATCATAATGTTTTACTATGCTGCCTGCTATCATAATGTTTTACTATGCTGCCTGTTATCATAATGTTTTACTATGCTGCCTGCTATCATAATGTTTTACTATGCTGCCTGCTATGCTGCCTGCTATCATAATGTTTTACTATGCTGCCTGCTATCATAATGTTTTACTATGCTGCCTGCTATCATAATGTTTTACTATGCTGCCTGCTATCATAATGTTTTACTATGCTGCCTGTTATCATAATGTTTTACTATGCTGCCTGCTATCATAATGTTTTACTATGCTGCCTGCTATGCTGCCTGTTTTCATAATGTTTTACTATGCTGCCTGCTATGCTGCCTGCTATCATAATGTTTTACTATGCTGCCTGCTATCATAATGTTTTACTATGCTGCCTGCTATGCTGCCTGCTATCATAATGTTTTACTATGCTGCCTGCTATCATAATGTTTTACTATGCTGCCTGCTATCATAATGTTTTACTATGCTGCCTGCTATCATAATGTTTTACTATGCTGCCTGCTATCATAATGTTTTACTATGCTGCCTGTTTTCATAATGTTTTACTATGCTGCCTGCTATCATAATGTTTTACTATGCTGCCTGTTATCATAATGTTTTACTATGCTGCCTGCTATGCTGCCTGTTATCATAATGTTTTACTATGCTGCCTGTTATCATAATGTTTTACTATGCTGCCTGTTATCATAATGTTTTACTATGCTGCCTGTTATCATAATGTTTTACTATGCTGCCTGCTATCATAATGTTTTACTATGCTGCCTGCTATGCTGCCTGCTATCATAATGTTTTACTATGCTGCCTGCTATGCTGCCTGTTATCATAATGTTTTACTATGCTGCCTGTTATCATAATGTTTTACTATGCTGCCTGTTATCATAATGTTTTACTATGCTGCCTGCTATCATAATGTTTTACTATGCTGCCTGCTATCATAATGTTTTACTATGCTGCCTGCTATGCTGCCTGCTATCATAATGTTTTGTTGTGCTGTCTGATATCCAAGATTAGCTGTAGACTCAAGATGTTTAATTAAACCAGTGTTTATTTTAGCTATTGAGTGATGTGTGTTGGGTAGTTATACAACTGCCAACTTCAAATTGCTCTGCGGGAAATCTCAGCATGTTCACTCTAATCAAAAACTCTGTATAAATAATCAGATGTCGTGAATTCAGAAGGAACACATTACAAATGACCTAAAACAACACCCATTGTCCCTGAAAGGAGTGATATTGATGAGTGTGTGTGTGTGTACCTTCTGAATGATGCAGTCGTGTGTGTGTGTGTGTGTGTGTGTGTGTGTCTGTGTGTGTGTGTGTGTCTGTGTGTGTGTGTGTGTACCTACTGAATGATGCAGTCATGTGTCGATAAATCTCCTCCCGGCAGAGACATGTTGCTGACAGAGGTCATCATTCTGATCTATTTCCTGGGTTAACATGAGGAACCCCAGCTGTCATCGCTGATGTTCTGATCTATTTCCTGGGTTAACATGAGGAACCCCAGCTGTCATCGCTGATGTTCTGATCTATTTCCCGGGTTAACATGAGGAACCCCAGCTGTCATCGCTGATGTTCTGATCTATTTCCCGGGTTAACATGAGGAACCCCAGCTGTCATCGCTGATGTTCTGATCTATTTCCCGGGTTAACATGAGGAACCCCAGCTGTCATCGCTGATGTTCTGATCTATTTCCCGGGTTAACATGAGGAACCCCAGCTGTCATCGCTGATGTTCTGATCTATGTCCTGGGTTAACATGAGGAACCCCAGCTGTCATCGCTGATGTTCTGATCTATTTCCTGGGTTAACATGAGGAACCCCAGCTGTCATCGCTGATGTTCTGATCTATTTCCTGGGTTAACATGAGGAACCCCAGCTGTCATCGCTGATGTTCTGATCTATTTCCTGGGTTAACATGAGGAACCCCAGCTGTCATCGCTGATGTTCTGATCTATTTCCTGGGTTAACATGAGGAACCCCAGCTGTCATCGCTGATGTTCTGATCTATTTCCTGGGTTAACATGAGGAACCCCAGCTGTCATCGCTGATGTTCTGATCTATTTCCTGGGTTAACATGAGGAACCCCAGCTGTCATCGCTGATGTTCTGATCTATTTCCTGGGTTAACATGAGGAACCCCAGCTGTCATCGCTGATGTTCTGATCTATTTCCTGGGTTAACATGAGGAACCCCAGCTGTCATCGCTGATGTTCTGATCTATTTCCTGGGTTAACATGAGGAACCCCAGCTGTCATCGCTGATGTTCTGATCTATTTCCTGGGTTAACATGAGGAACCCCAGCTGTCATCCCTGATGTTCTGATCTATTTCCTGGGTTAACATGAGGAACCCCAGCTGTCATCGCTGATGTTCTGATCTATTTCCTGGGTTAACATGAGGAACCCCAGCTGTCATCGCTGATGTTCTGATCTATTTCCTGGGTTAACATGAGGAACCCCAGCTGTCATCGCTGATGTTCTGATCTATTTCCTGGGTTAACATGAGGAACCCCAGCTGTCATCGCTGATGTTCTGATCTATTTCCTGGGTTAACATGAGGAACCCCAGCTGTCATCGCTGATGTTCTGATCTATTTCCTGGGTTAACATGAGGAACCCCAGCTGTCATCGCTGATGTTCTGATCTATTTCCTGGGTTAACATGAGGAACCCCAGCTGTCATCCCTGATGTTCTGATCTATGTCCTGGGTTAACATGAGGAACCCCAGCTGTCATCGCTGATGTTCTGATCTATGTCCTGGGTTAACATGAGGAACCCCAGCTGTCATCGCTGATGTTCTGATCTATTTCCTGGGTTAACATGGGGAACCCCAGCTGTCATCGCTGATGTTCTGATCTATTTCCTGGGTTAACATGAGGAACCCCAGCTGTCATCCCTGATGTTCTGATCTATTTCCTGGGTTAACATGCTGGTAATTTATGAACATTTGAACATCTTGGCCATGTTCTGTTATAATCTCCACCCGGCACAGCCAGAAGAGGACTGGCCACCCCACATAGCCTGGTTCCTCTCTAGGTTTTGGCCTTTCTAGGGAGTTTTTCCTAGCCACCATGCTTCTACACCTGCATTGCTTGCTGTTTGGGGTTTTAGGCTGGGTTTCTGTACAGCACTTTGAGATATCAGCTGATGTACGAAGGGCTATATAAATACATTTGATTAGATTTTTGATTTGAGTACCACAACATGACAACAACAACAGCACCACAGCATGGTAGCAGCACAACATGACAACATGGTAGGACCACAGCATGGTAGCAGCACAACATGACAATATGGTAGCACCACAGCATGGTAGCAGCACAACATTACAACAGCATGGTAGCAACACAATATGACAACAACATGGCAGCAACACAGCATGGTAGCAACACAACATGACAACAACATGGCAGCAAAAAGCATGGTAGCAACACAACATGACAACAACATGGTAGCAACACAGCATGGTAGCATCACAACATGACAACAGCATGGTAGCAGCACAACATGACAACATGGTAGCATAACAGCATGGTAGCAACACAACATGACAACAACATGGCAGCAACACAGCATGGTAGCAACACAACATGACAACAACATGGTAGCACCACAACAACAAGTCAGCAACACAGCATGGTAGCAACACAACATGACAACAACATGGTAGCACCACAACAACAAGGCAGCAACACAGCATGGTAGCAACACAACATGACAACATGGTAGCAACACAACATGGCAACACAACATGGTAGCAACACAACATGACAACAACATGGCAGCAACACAGCATGGTAGCAACACAACACGACAACAACATGGTAGCAACACAGCATGGTAGCAAAACAACATGACAACAACATGGTAGCAACACAACATGGCAACACAACATGGTAGCAACACAACATGACAACGACATGGTAGCAACACAGCATGGTAGCAATAAAACATGATGACAACATGGTAGCAACACAGCATGGTAGCAACACAACATGACAACAACATGGCAGCAAAAATCATGGTAGCAAAACAACATGACAACAATATGGTAGCAACACAACATGACAACAACATGGTAGCAACACAATATGACAACAACATGGTAGCACCACAATATGACAACATGGTAGCAACACAGCATGGTAGCAACACAACATGACAACCGCATGGTAGCAGCACAACATGAAAACATGGTAGCAACACAGCATGGTAGCAACACAACATGACAACAGCATGGTAGCACCACAACATGACAACATGGTAGCAACACAACATGACAACAACATGGCAGCAACACAGCATGGTAGCAACACAACATAAGAACATCATGGTACTATTACTGCATGGTAGCAACACAACATGACAACAACATGGTAGGACCACAGCATGGTAGCAACACAACATGGCACAACACAGCATGGTAGCAACACAACATGACAACAACATGGTAGCAACACAACATGACAACAGCATGGTTGCAGCACAACATGACAACAACATGGCAGCACCACAACATGACAACAACATGGCAGTACCACAACATGACAACACAACCAACAGCACCACAGCATGGTAGCAGCACAACATGAAAACATGGTAGCAAAACAGCATGGTAGCTGCACAACATGACAACAACATAGTAGCAGCACAGCATGGTAGCAACAAACATGACAACAACATGGCAGCATCACAGCATGGTAGCAACACAGCATGGTAGCAGCACTACATGACAACATGGTAGCAACACGGCATGGTAGCAGAACAACATGACAACATGTTAGCAACACAGCATGGTAGCAACACAACATGACAACAACAGTGTAGCAGCACAACATGGCAGCACCACAACATGGCAGCACCACAACATGGTAGCAACACAACATGGTAGCAACACAACATGGCAGCAGCACAACATGGCAGCACCACAACATGGTAGCAACACAACATGGTATCAACACAACATGGCAGCACCACAACATGGCAGCACCACAACATGGTAGCAACACAACATGACAACAACAGTGTAGCAGCACAACATGGCAGCAGCACAACATGGCAGCAGCACAACATGGCAGCACCACAACATGGTAGCAACACAACATGGCAGCACCACAACATGGTAGCAACACAACATGTCAGCACCACAACATGGTAGCAACACAACATGGTAGCAGCACAAAACAGGGTACAAACATTATTGGGAATTTGTAATGGATGGTTAAGTCAGAGAGAGGAGAGAAAGAGAGCTGTACTGTAATGGATGGTTAAGTAGAGAGAAGAGAGAGAGAGAGATAAAGAGAACTGTATTGTAATGGATGGTTAAGTAGAGAGAAGAGAGAGAATGAGAGCTGTACTGTAATGGATGGTTAAGTAGAGAGAAGAGAGAAAGAGAGAGCTGTATTGTAATGGATGGTTAAGTAGAGAGAAGAGAGAGAAAGAGAACTGTATTGTAATGGGTGGTTAAGTTGAGAAAGAAGAGAGAAGGGAACAGAACCCTGACAGATCCATTGGTGAGAACAGATAGTGCCTGTCATACAGAGGAGACTGTGTGTGTGGTGTGTGTGTGTGTGTGTGTGTGTGTGTGTGTGTGTGTGTGTGTGTGTGTGTGTGTGTGTGTGTGTGTGTGTGTGTGTGTTTCACCTGTATAAAGACACCACAGGATTACTTAGGGATATAGCACAGTCATCTTAATGTCAATCTGATTCAGTAGCTGTGTTAGTAAGAGATGCTCTGCTGTGGGTTGGACACCAGTAACTAACTAATACGGTTTGAGTTTTTACTTGATGCTATATGGCTTCGTCTACACAGGCAGCCCAATTCTGAGTCGGATTTTTGCCTATTTCATCGGTCAAAAGAGCTGATGTGATTGGCCAAAAGACCAATTAGTGGGGGGGGATAACAGATCTGATCTATGCTGCCTGTGTAAATGTAGCCTATCAGGCAGTTTTTAGGGCTGTGAAGCCTTCCAATGGAATACCTCATTCCTCTTTTAACCGTTATACATTGTGTTTCTATAACCAGGTTTCCATCCAACATTTTATTGTGCGGAAAGTACATTTTTGAATAGAAATGGAAACGATAAACAGCCAAACAGAACATGGAATCTGTGCTTTTTTGGTGGTTTGAAGTGAAAATACAAATCTGATTCATGACCGTGTCTGAACGGTGAAATCTGATTTATTTGCTCTCAAGTGGTTTTTAGGCTGTCATTTGGCATATCGTGTTGCTTGCTAGCCTCGTGGTTAGAGAGTTGGAATAGTAACCTGGAAGTTTGCAAGTTCAAATCCCCGAGCTGACATGGTACAAGTATGTCGTTCTGCCCCTGAACAGGCAGTTAACCCACTGTTCCTAGGCCGTCATTGAAGATAAGAATTTGTTCTTAACTGACTTGCCTGGTTAAATAAAGGTAAAAAATTAAATAAAAACTGTTGACAGTTTGCTAGCTACTCTGTTGATAGTTTGCTAGCTACTCTGTTGACAGTTTGCTAGCTACTCGGTTGACAGTTTGCTAGCTACTCGGTTGACAGTTTGCTAGCTACTCTGTTGACAGTTTGCTAGCTATTCTTTTGACAAAAACATATGGTCGCTAACTAGCTTTTGGAAACCCCCAAAATGATGCAGAAAAATGCACTTTGTCACTTCTAGGTTAGACTACTGCAGTGCTCTCCTCTCCAGCTACCTGGATAAATCAATAAATGGCGGCTAGAATCTTGACTAGAACCCCAAAATGTGATCATATTACTCCAGTGCTAGCCTCTCTACACTGGCTTCCTGTTAAGGCAAGGGCTGATTTCAAGGTTTTACTGCTAACCTACAAAGCATTACATGGGCTTGCTCCTACCCTATCTTTCCGATTTGGTCCTGCCGTACATACCTACATGTACGCTACGGTCACAAGACGCAGGCCTCCTTACTGTCCCTTGAATTTCTAAGCAAACAGCTGGAGGCAGGGCTTTTCTCCCATAGAGCTCAATTTTTATGGAATGGTCTGCCTATCCATGTGAGAGACGCAGACTCTGTCTCGACCTTTAAGTCTTTATTGAAGACTCATCTCCTCAGTAGGTCCTATGATTGAATGTAGTCTGGCCCAGGAGTGTGAAGGTAAATGGAAAGGCACTGGAGCGATGAACCACCCTTGCTGTCTCTGCCTGGCTGGTTCCCCTCTCTCCACTGGGTTTCTCTGCCTCTCACCCTATTACAGGGGCTGAGTCACTGGCTTACTGGTGCTCTTCCATGGGGGCCATAGGAGGGGTGTGTCACTTGTGTGATTTGAGTCACTGACGTGATCTTCCTGTCCAGGTCGGCGCTCCACCTCGGGTTTGTGCCGAGCTCTCTCTCTCTCTCTCTCTCTCTCTCTCTCTCTCTCTCTCTCTCTCTCTCTCTCTCTCTCCCTCTCTCTCTCTCCCTCTGTCTCTTTCTGTCTCTATCTCTCTCTCTCTTTCTCTCTCTCTCTCTCTCTCTCTCTCTCTCTCTCTCTCTCTCTCTCTCTCTCTCTCTGTCTCTGTCTCTCTCTCTCTCTCTCTCTCTCTCTCTCTGTCTCTCTCTCTCTCTCTGTCTCTCTCTCTTTCTCTCTGTCTCTCTCTCCCCCCCTCTGTCTCGCTCTCTTTCTCTCTCTCTGTCTCTCTCTTTATCTCTCTCTGTCTCTCTCTCTCTCTCTCTGTCTCTCTCTGTCTCTCTCTCTCTCTCTCTCTCTCTCTCTCTCTCTCTCTCTCTCTGTCTCTGTCTCTGTCTCTCTCTCTTTCTCTCTGTCTCTCTCTCCCCCTCTCTCTCTCTCTCTCTCTTTCTCTCTCTCTGTCTCTCTCTCCCCCTCTCTGTCTCTCTTCTTCCTTCTCTCTGAGAACCTATGACCTGACCTGATGGCTCCTTGCTATCCCCAGTCCACCTGGTGGTGCTGGACCGCACCTGCTATTTTCGACTCTCTCTCTACATCACCTGCTGTCCAACTGTCAACTGACATTTACTCCTGAGGTTCTGACCAGTTGCATCCTTTACGACCACTGTGATTATTATTATCTGACCCTGCTGGTCATTTACGTAGCTAGTTGACTGCTGTGGCTACCTAGCTACGTAGCTAGTTGACTGCTGTGGCTACCTAGCTACGTAGCTAGTTGACTGCTGTGGCTACCTAGATACGTAGCTAGTTGACTGCTGTGGCTACGTAGCTAGTTGACTACTGTGGCTACCTAGCTACGTAGCTAGTTGACTGCTGTGGCTACGTAGCTAGTTGATTGCTGTGGCTACCTAGCTCTGTAGCTAGTTGACTGCTGTGGCTACGTAGCTAGTTGACTGCTGTGGCTACCTAGCTCCGTAGCTAGTTGACTGCTGTGGCTACCTAGCTCTGTAGCATGTTGACTGCTGTGGCTACCTAGCTCCGTAGCTAGTTGACTGCTGTGGCTACCTAGCTACATAGCTAGTTTACTGCTGTGGCTACCTAGCTACGTAGCTAGTTGACTGCTGTGGCTACGTAGCGAGTTGACTGCTGTGGCTACCTAGCTAAGTAGCTAGTTGACTGCTGTGGCTACATAGCTAGTTGACTGTTGTGGCTACGTAGCTAGTTGACTGCTGTGGCTACCTAGCTACGTAGCTAGTTGACTACTGTGGCTACCCAGCTCCGTAGCTAGTTGACTGCTGTGGCTACGTAGCTAGTTGACTGCTGTGGCTACCTAGCTACGTAGCTAGTTGACTGCTGTGGCTACGTAGCTAGTTGATTGCTGTGGCTACCTAGCTCTGTAGCTAGTTGACTGCTGTGGCTACCTAGCCAGTTGACTGCTGTGGCTACGTAGCTAGTTGACTACTGTGGCTACCTAGCTCCGTAGCTAGTTGACTGCTGTGGCTACGTAGCTAGTTGACTGCTGTGGCTACCTAGCTACGTAGCTAGGGAATTAGTACTATTGTATATTGTATATTACTCAAAATATAATCATATCACTAATGTGTTTTCTAGAACGTTCTTAGAGCTTAGTTCCGTAGGCTTACAACCCAGCATCATCACCTGATGATAATGGTTAGCAACTCCAGGAAGTGAAGGTAACAGTATCATTATACTACTACCAACTCCAGGAAGGTAACAGTATCATTATACTACTACCAACTACAGGAAGGTAACAGCATCATTATACTACTACCAACTCCAGGAAGGTAACAGCATCATTATACTACTACCAACTCCAGGAAGGTAACAGTATCATTATACTACTACCAACTCCAGGAAGGTAACAGTACCATTATACTACTACCAACTACAGGAAGGTAACAGCATCATTACACTACTACCAACTCCAGGATGGTAACAGTATCATTATACTACTACCAACTACAGGAAGGTAACAGTATCATTATACTACTACCAACTCCAGGAAGTGAAGGTAACAGTATCATTATACTACTACCAACTCCAGGAAGGTAACAGTATCATTATACTACTACCAACTCCAGGAAGGTAACAGTATCATTATACTACTACCAACTACAGGAAGGTAACAGTATCATTATACTACTACCAACTACAGGAAGGTAACAGTATCATTATACTACTACCAACTACAGGAAGTGAAGGTAACAGCATCATTATACTAATACCAACTACAGGAAGGTAACAGTATCAGTATACTACTACCAACTACAGGAAGGTAACAGTATCATTATACTACTACCAACTCCAGGAAGGTAACAGTATCATTATACTACTACCAACTCCAGGAAGTGAAGGTAACAGTATCATTATACTACTACCAACTCCAGGAAGTGAAGGTAACAGTATCATTATACTACTACCAACTACAGGAAGTGAAGGTAACAGTATCATTATACTACTACCAACTACAGGAAGGTAACAGTATCATTATACTACTACCAACTACAGGAAGGTAACAGTATCATTATACTACTACCAACTCCAGGAAGGTAACAGTATCATTATACTACTACCAACTACAGGAAGGTAACAGTATCATTATACTACTACCAACTACAGGAAGGTAACAGTATCATTATACTACTACCAACTACAGGAAGGTAACAGTATCATTATACTACTACCAACTACAGGAAGGTAACAGTATCATTATACTACTACCAACTCCAGGAAGGTAACAGTATCATTATACTACTACCAAC
Source organism: Oncorhynchus masou masou (assembly GCF_036934945.1). Taxonomy (NCBI): domain Eukaryota; kingdom Metazoa; phylum Chordata; class Actinopteri; order Salmoniformes; family Salmonidae; genus Oncorhynchus; species Oncorhynchus masou. The sequence continues at coordinate 92,061,345 of NC_088240.1, forward strand.
TACAGGAAGGTAACAGTATCATTATACTACTACCAACTCCAGGAAGGTAACAGTATCATTATACTACTACCAACTACAGGAAGGTAACAGTATCATTATACTACTACCAACTACAGGAAGGTAACAGTATCATTATACTACTACCAACTCCAGGAAGGTAACAGTATCATTATACTACTACCAACTCCAGGAAGGTAACAGTATCATTATACTACTACCAACTACAGGAAGGTAACAGTATCATTATACTACTACCAACTACAGGAAGGTAATAGTATCAGTATACTACTACCAACTACAGGAAGTGAAGGTAACAGTATCAGTATACTACTACCAACTACAGGAAGGTAACAGCATCATTATACTACTACCAACTCCAGGAAGGTAACAGTATCATTATACTACTACCAACTACAGGAAGTGAAGGTAACAGCATCATTATACTACTACCAACTCCAGGAAGTGAAGGTAACAGCATCATTATACTACTACCAACTCCAGGAAGGTAACAGTATCATTATACTACTACCAACTACAGGAAGGTAACAGTATCATTATACTACTACCAACTCCAGGAAGTGAAGGTAACAGTATCATTATACTACTACCAACTACAGGAAGGTAACAGTATCATTATACTACTACCAACTACAGGAAGTGAAGGTAACAGTATCATTATACTACTACCAACTACAGGAAGTGAAGGTAACAGTATCATTATACTACTACCAACTCCAGGAAGGTAACAGTATCATTATACTACTATCAACTCCAGGAAGGTAACAGTATCATTATACTACTACCAACTACAGGAAGGTAACAGTATCATTATACTACTACCAACTACAGGAAGTGAAGGTAACAGTATCATTATACTACTATCAACTCCAGGATGGTAACAGTATCATTATACTACTACCAACTACAGGAAGGTAACAGTATCATTATACTACTACCAACTACAGGAAGGTAACAGTATCATTATACTACTACCAACTACAGGAAGTGAAGGTAACAGTATCATTATACTACTACCAACTCCAGGAAGGTAACAGTATCATTATACTACTACCAACTACAGGAAGGTAACAGTATCATTATACTACTACCAACTACAGGAAGTGAAGGTAACAGTATCATTATACTACTACCAACTCCAGGAAGGTAACAGTATCATTATACTACTACCAACTACAGGAAGGTAACAGTATCATTATACTACTACCAACTCCAGGAAGGTAACAGTATCATTATACTACTACCAACTACAGGAAGGTAACAGTATCATTATACTACTACCAACTACAGGAAGTGAAGGTAACAGTATCATTATACTACTACCAACTAGTGAAGGAAGTGAAGGTAACAGTATCATTATACTACTACCAACTCCAGGAAGGTAACAGTATCATTATACTACTATCAACTCCAGGAAGGTAACAGTATCATTATACTACTACCAACTACAGGAAGGTAACAGTATCATTATACTACTACCAACTACAGGAAGTGAAGGTAACAGTATCATTATACTACTATCAACTCCAGGATGGTAACAGTATCATTATACTACTACCAACTACAGGAAGGTAACAGTATCATTATACTACTACCAACTACAGGAAGGTAACAGTGTCATTATACTACTACCAACTACAGGAAGTGAAGGTAACAGTATCATTATACTACTACCAACTCCAGGAAGGTAACAGTATCATTATACTACTACCAACTACAGGAAGGTAACAGTATCATTATACTACTACCAACTACAGGAAGTGAAGGTAACAGTATCATTATACTACTACCAACTCCAGGAAGGTAACAGTATCATTATACTACTATCAACTCCAGGAAGGTAACAGTATCATTATACTACTACCAACTACAGGAAGGTAACAGTATCATTATACTACTACCAACTACAGGAAGGTAACAGTATCATTATACTACTACCAACTCCAGGAAGTGAAGGTAACAGTATCATTATACTACTACCAACTACAGGAAGGTAACAGTATTATTATACTACTACCAACTACAGGAAGGTAACAGTATCATTATACTACTACCAACTACAGGAAGGTAACAGTATCATTATACTACTACCAACTCCAGGAAGGTAACAGTATCATTATACTACTACCAACTACAGGAAGGTAACAGTATCATTATACTACTACCAACTACAGGAAGGTAACAGTATCATTATACTACTACCAACTACAGGAAGGTAACAGTATCATTATACTACTACCAACTCCAGGAAGGTAACAGTATCATTATACTACTACCAACTACAGGAAGTGAAGGTAACAGTACCATTATACTACTACCAACTACAGGAAGTGAAGGTAACAGTATCATTATACTACTACCAACTACAGGAAGGTAACAGTATCATTATACTACTACCAACTACAGGAAGTGAAGGTAACAGTATCATTATACTACTACCAACTACAGGAAGGTAACAGTATCATTATACTACTACCAACTCCAGGAAGGTAACAGTATCATTATACTACTACCAACTACAGGAAGTGAAGGTAACAGTATCATTATACTACTACCAACTACAGGAAGGTAACAGTATCATTATACTACTACCAACTACAGGAAGGTAACAGTATCATTATACTGCTACCAACTCCAGGAAGGTAACAGCATCATTATACTACTACCAACTACAGGAAGTGAAGGTAACAGTATCATTATACTACTACCAACTCCAGGAAGGTAACAGTATCATTATACTACTACCAACTACAGGAAGTGAAGGTAACAGTATCATTATACTACTACCAACTCCAGGAAGGTAACAGTATCATTATACTACTACCAACTCCAGGATGGTAACAGTATCATTATACTACTACCAACTCCAGGAAGGTAACAGTATAATTATACTACTACCAACTACAGGAAGGTAACAGTATCATTATACTACTACCAACTCCAGGAAGGTAACAGTATCATTATACTACTACCAACTCTAGGAAGGTAACAGTATCATTATACTACTACCAACTCCAGGATGGTAACAGTATCATTATACTACTACCAACTCCAGGAAGTGAAGGTAACAGTATCATTATACTACTACAGGAAGTGAAGGTAACAGTATCATTATACTACTACCAACTACAGGAAGTGAAGGTAACAGTATCATTATACTACTACCAACTACAGGAAGTGAAGGTAACAGTATCATTATACTACTACCAACTACAGGAAGTGAAGGTAACAGTATCATTATACTACTACCAACTACAGGAAGTGAAGGTAACAGTATCATTATACTACTACCAACTACAGGAAGTGAAGGTAACAGTATCATTATACTACTACCAACTACAGGAAGTGAAGGTAACAGTATCATTATACTACTACCAACTACAGGAAGTGAAGGTAACAGTATCATTATACTACTACCAACTACAGGAAGTGAAGGTAACAGTATCATTATACTACTACCAACTACAGGAAGTGAAGGTAACAGTATCATTATACTACTACCAACTCCAGGAAGTTAACAGTATCATTATACTACTACCAACTCCAGGAAGGTAACAGTATCATTATACTACTACCAACTCCAGGAAGGTAACAGTATCATTATACTACTACCAACTCCAGGAAGGTAACAGTATCAATATACTGCTACCAACTACAGGAAGGTAACAGTATCATTATACTACTACCAACTCCAGGAAGGTAACAGTATCATTATACTACTACCAACTCCAGGAAGGGAAGGTAACAGTATCATTATACTACTACCAACTACAGGAAGTGAAGGTAACAGTATCAGTATACTACTACCAACTACAGGAAGTGAAGGTAACAGTATCATTATACTACTACCAACTCCAGGAAGGTAACAGTATCATTATACTACTACCAACTCCAGGAAGGTAACAGTATCATTATACTACTACCAACTCCAGGAAGGTAACAGTATCATTATACTACTACCAACTACAGGAAGTGAAGGTAACAGTATCAGTATACTACTACCAACTACAGGAAGTGAAGGTAACAGTATCATTATACTACTACCAACTCCAGGAAGTGAAGGTAACAGTATCATTATACTACTACCAACTCCAGGAAGGTAACAGTATCATTATACTACTACCAACTACAGGAAGGGAAGGTAACAGTATCATTATACTACTATCAACTCCAGGATGGTAACAGTATCATTATACTACTACCAACTACAGGAAGGTAACAGTATCATTATACTACTACCAACTCCAGGAAGGTAACAGCATCATTATACTACTACCAACTCCAGGAAGTGAAGGTAACAGTATCATTATACTACTACCAACTACAGGAAGGTAACAGTATCATTATACTACTACCAACTACAGGAAGGTAACAGTATCATTATACTACTACCAACTACAGGAAGGGAAGGTAACAGCATCATTATACTACTTCCAACTCCAGGAAGGTAACAGTATCATTATACTACTACCAACTACAGGAAGGTAACAGTATCATTATACTACTACCAACTCCAGGAAGGTAACAGTATCATTATACTACTACCAACTCCAGGAAGGTAACAGTATCATTATACTACTACCAACTCCAGGAAGGTAACAGTATCATTATACTACTACCAACTACAGGAAGTGAAGGTAACAGTATCATTATACTACTACCAACTACGGGAAGGTAACAGTATCATTATACTACTACCAACTACAGGAAGGTAACAGTATCATTATACTACTACCAACTACAGGAAGTGAAGGTAACAGTATCATTATACTACTACCAACTACAGGAAGGTAACAGTATCATTATACTACTACCAACTCCAGGAAGTGAAGGTAACAGTATCATTATACTACTACCAACTCCAGGAAGTGAAGGTAACAGCATCATTATACTACTACCAACTCCAGGAAGGTAACGGTATCATTATACTACTACCAACTACAGGAAGGTAACAGTATCATTATACTACTACCAACTCCAGGAAGGTAACAGTATCATTATACTACTACCAACTACAGGAAGTGAAGGTAACAGCATCATTATACTACTACCAACTCCAGGAAGGTAACAGTATCATTATACTACTACCAACTACAGGAAGGTAACAGTATCATTATACTACTACCAACTACAGGAAGGTAACAGTATCATTATACTACTACCAACTCCAGGAAGGTAACAGTATCATTATACTACTACCAACTCCAGGAAGGTAACAGTATCATTATACTACTACCAACTCCAGGAAGGTAACAGTATCATTATACTACTACCAACTACAGGAAGGTAACAGTATCATTATACTACTACCAACTACAGGAAGGTAACAGCATCATTATACTACTACCAACTACAGGAAGTGAAGGTAACAGTATCATTATACTACTACCAACTCCAGGAAGGTAACAGTATCATTATACTACTACCAACTACAGGAAGTGAAGGTAACAGTATCATTATACTACTACCAACTCCAGGAAGGTAACAGTATCATTATACTACTACCAACTCCAGGAAGGTAACAGCATCATTATACTACTACCAACTACAGGAAGTGAAGGTAACAGTATCATTATACTACTACCAACTCCAGGAAGGTAACAGTATCATTATACTACTACCAACTACAGGAAGGTAACAGCATCATTATACTACTACCAACTACAGGAAGGTAACAGTATCATTATACTACTACCAACTACAGGAAGTGAAGGTAACAGTATCATTGCATCTGTTACAGTGACAGTAGTTTGAAATGAACATGTTCCAGTCCACTCTTTCTATAGTCTTTGAT
>NC_088240.1:92072156-92114736 GCF_036934945.1 Oncorhynchus masou masou
ATCGGCCTAATTCTGCTCTGCATGCATTATTTGGTGTTCTACGTTGTACACGGAGGATATTTTTGCAGAATTCTGCGTGCAGAGTCTCAATTTGGTGTTTGTCCCATTTTGTGAAGTCTTGGTTGGTGAGCGGACCCCAGACCTCACAACCATAAAGGGCAATGGGATCTATGACTGATTCAAATATTTTTTAGCCAAATCCTAATTGGTATGTTGAAATTTATGTTCCTTTTGATGGCATAGAATGCCCTTCTTGCCTTGTCTCTCAGATCGTTCACAGCTTTGTGGAAGTTACCTGTGGCGCTGATGTTTAGGCCGAGGTATGTATAGTTTTTTGTGTGCTCTAGGGCAACAGTGTCTAGATGGAATTTGTATTTGTGGTCCTGGTGACTGGACCTTTTTTGGAACACCATTATTTTGGTCTTACTGAGATTTACTGTCAGGGCCCAGGTCTGACAGAATCTGTGCAGAAGATCTAGGTGCTGCTGTAGGCCCTCCTTGGTTGGTGACAGAAGCACCAGATCATCGGCAAACAGCAGACATTTGACTTCAGATTCTAGAAGGGTGAGGCCGGGTGCTGCAGACTTTTCTAGTGCCCGCGCCAGTTCGTTGATATATATGTTGAAGAGAGTGGGGCTTAAGCTGCATCCCTGTTTCACCCCACGGCCCTGTGGGAAGAAATGTGTTTGTTTTTTTGCCAATTTTAACCGCACACTTGTTGTTTGTGTACATGGATTTTATAATGTCGTATGTTTTACCCCCAACACCACTTTCCATCAGTTTGTATAGCAGACCCTCATGCCAAATTGAGTCGAAGGCTTTTTTGAAATCAACAAAGCTTGAGAAGACTTTGCCTTTGTTTTGGTTTGTTTGGTTGTCAATTAGGGTGTGCAGGGTGAATACATGGTCTGTTGTACGGTAATTTGGTAAAAAGCCAATTTGACATTTGCTCAGTACATTGTTTTCATTGAGGAAATGTACGAGTCTGCAGTTAATGATAATGCAGAGGATTTTCCCAAGGTTACTGTTGACGCATATTCCACGGTAGTTAATGGGGTCAAATTTGTCTCCACTTTTGTGGATTGGGGTGATCAGTCCTTGGTTCCAAATATTGGGGAATATGCCAGAGCTAAGGATGATGTTAAAGAGTTTTAGTATAGCCAATTGGAATTTGTTGTCTGTATATTTGATCATTTCATTGAGGATACCATCAACACCACAGGCCTTTTTGGGTTGGAGGGTTTTTATTTTGTCCTGTAACTCATTCAATGTAATTGGAGAATCCAGTGGGTTCTGGTAGTCTTTAATAGTTGATTCTAAGATCTGTATTTGATGATGTATATGTTTTTGCTCTTTATTCTTTGTTATAGAGCCAAAAAGATTGGAGAAGTGGTTTACCCATACATCTCCATTTTGGATAGATAATTCTTCGTGTTGTTGTTGTTTTAGTGTTTTCCAATTTTCCCAGAAGTGGTTAGAGTCTATGGATTCTTCAATTACATTGAGCTGATTTCTGACATGCTATTCCTTCTTTTTCCGTAGTGTATTTCTGTATTGTTTTAGTGATTCACCATAGTGAAGGCGTAGACTCAGGTTTTCCAGGTCTCTATGTTTTTGGTTGGACAGGTTTCTCAATTTCTTTCTTAGATTTTTGCATTCTTCATCAAACCATTTGTCATTGTTGTTAATTTTCTTCGGTTTTCTATTTGAGGTTTTTAGATTTGATAGGGAAGCTGAGAGGTCAAATATACTGTTAAGATTTTCTACTGCCAAGTTTACACCTTCACTATTACAGTGGAACGTTTTACCCAGGAAATTGTCTAAAAGGGATTGAATTTGTTGTTGCCTAATTGTTTTTTGGTAGGTTTCCAAACTGCATTCCTTCCATCTAAAGCATTTCTTAATGTTACTCAGTTCCTTTGGCTTTGATGCCTCATGATTGAGTATTGCTCTGTTTAGGTAGACTGTGATATTGCTGTGGTCTGATAGGGGCGTCAGTGGGCTGACTGTGAACTGACTCTCTCTCTCTCTCTCTCTCTCTCTCTCTGTTTCTCTCTCTCTCTCTCTCTCTCTCTCTGTTACTCTCTCTCTCTCACTCTCTCTCAATTCAATTCAATTCAAGGGGCTTTATTGGCATGGGAAACGTGTTAACATTGCCAAAGCAAGTGAAGTAGATAATATATAAAAGTGAAATAAACTATACACATTTACAGTAAACATTACACATACAGAAGTCTCTCTCTCTCTGTTACTCTCTCTCTCTCTGTTACTCTCTCTCTCTGTTACTCTCTCTCTCTCTCTCTCTCTCTCTCTGTTACTCTCTCTCTCTCTCTCTGTTACTCTCTCTCTCTCTCTCTCTGTTACTCTCTCTCTCTGTCTCTCTCTCTCTCTCTCTGTTACTCTCTCTCTCTCTCTCTCTCTCTCTGTTACTCTCTCTCTCTCTCTCTCTCTCTGTTACTCTCTCTCTCTCTCTCTGTTACTCTCTCTCTCTCTCTCTCTCTCTCTCTGTTACTCTCTCTCTCTCTCTCTCTGTTACTCTCTCTCTCTCTGTCTCTCTCTCTCTCTCTGTTACTCTCTCTCTCTCTCTCTCTCTCTCTCTCTGTTACTCTCTCTCTCTCTCTCTCTCTCTCTGTTACTCTCTCTCTCTCTCTCTGTCCCTCTCTCTCTCTCTCTCTCTCTCTCTGTTACTCTCTCTCTCTCTGTTACTCTCTCTCTCTCTCTCTGTTACTCTCTCTCTCTGTCTCTCTCTCTCTGTTACTCTCTCTCTCTCTCTCTCTGTTACTCTCTCTCTCTGTTACTCTCTCTCTCTCTCTCTCTCTCTCTCTCTCTCTCTCTCTCTCTGTTACTCTCTCTCTCTCTCTGTTACTCTCTCTCTCTCTCTCTCTCTCTCTCTCTCTCTCTCTCTCTCTCTCTCTCTCTCTGTCTGTCTGTCTCTCTCTCTGTCTCTCTCTCTCTCCCTCTCTCTCTCTTTCTCTAATACTGTTATCTTCACCCCTACCTTCTCTTTCCTCTAGTGGAGGAGGGAAATAACCACCCTTAAAATAACAACAACAACAGAACTATATCATTGATTGAGATATGCATCTATCAAAAGAACAAGACTGTTCTAATTTGTCTTGAAAGGTTTTACACATTGGGGAACATGCAAATCATGTATTGATTGTCTCCAATTTGGTGATTAAACACAGTTGGAGTAAATTTCAAACACCGGGAACATTGGTATTTTAGAACTGTGTGTCTTTGGTAAAAGCCTTATCCAGATGCAATTCAATCACGCTCTGCAATCAATATACAGCAGCACTCACACTCCAATGTCTTTCCAGAGACAATTTTGTCATCATTCATTTTGATTAAAATTCTGCACTGTGCTGCGATTTTCATTGCTTACTGTGAACATGATCAAACAACAGACTCCACCAGATGGTTGCCATGAAATGGCTGAGATTGGAACCAGGAAGGAATGTTGGACTGATGTTACCCGAAGAGAGTCCAATATTTTTATTTTTATTTTAACTTGGCAAGTCAGTTAAGAAACAAATTCTTATTTTCAATGACGGCCGAGGAACAGTGGGTTAACTAGTCTTGTTCAGGGGGGCAGACCAACAGATTTTTACCTCGTCAGCTCAGGGATTCGATCTTACAACCTTTACGGTTACTAGTCCAACTGTCACGTTCTGACCTTAGTTCTGTTGTTATGTCTTTGTTTAAATATGGTCAGGGTGTGAGTTGGGTGGGTTGTCTATGTTCGTTTTTCTATGATTTGCTATTTCTGTGTTTGGCCTGGTATGGTTCTCAATCAGAGTCAGCTGTCAATCGTTGTCCCTGATTGAGAACCATGTTTAGGTAGCCTGTTTTCTATTGTGTTTCGTTGGTGATTATTTTCTGTTTTCTGTTGTGTGTCTGCACCAGCCAGAACTGTTTTCGGTCGTTTCTCTTTGTTAGTTTTGTTATTTCCGTGTTAATTCTAATAATTAGCCCATCTCGGTTCAGCAACATACAGCCAGCTACTGTTAATGCTACTGTTAATGCTCTTTTAAATGTAACCTTTATTTAACTAGGTTGGTCAGTTAAAAGAACACATTCTAGAGGACAGAGTCTGACTGCTAGACCCTGGTTAGGTTATCCCTGGTTCGGTTAGCCATGGTCAGGTTAGCCCTGGTCAGATTAGCCGTGGTCAGGTTAGCCGTGGTCAGGCTAGCCCTGGTCAGATTAGCCCTGGTCAGATTAGCCTTGGTCAGGTTAGCCGTGGTCAGATTAGCCCTGGTCAGATTAGCCGTGGTCAGGTTAGCCGTGGTCAGGTTAGCCGTGGTCAGGTTCGCCCTGGTCAGGTTCGCCCTGGTCAGATTAGCCCTGGTCAGATTAGCCGTGGTCAGGTTAGCCGTGGTCAGGTTAGCCGTGGTCAGGTTCACCCTGGTCAGGTTAGCCCTGGTCAGGTTAGCCGTGGTCAGGTTAGCCGTGGTCAGGTTAGCGCTGGTCAGGTTAGCCCTGGTCAGGTTAGCGCTGGTCAGGTTAGCCCTGGTCAGGTTAGCCCTGGTCAGGTTAGCCGTGGTCAGGTTAGCCCTGGTCAGGTTAGCCGTGGTCAGGTTAGCCCTGGTCAGGTTAGCCGTGGTCAGGTTAGCCGTGGTCAGGTTAGCCCTGGTCAGGTTAGCCGTGGTCAGGTTAGCCGTGGTCAGGTTAGCGCTGGTCAGGTTAGCCCTGGTCAGGTTAGTCGTGGTCAGGTTAGCCCTGGTCAGGTTAGCCGTGGTCAGGTTAGCCCTGGTCAGGTTAGCCCTGGTCAGGTTAGCCGTGGTCAGGTTAGCCGTGGTCAGGTTAGCCGTGGTCAGGTTAGCCCTGGTCAGGTTAGCCGTGGTCAGGTTAGCCGTGGTCAGGTTAGCCCTGGTCAGGTTAGCCGTGGTCAGGTTAGCCGTGGTCAGGTTAGCCCTGGTTAGGTTAGCCGTGGTCAGGTTAGCCCTGGTCAGGTTAGCCGTGGTCAGGTTAGCTCTGGTCAGGTTAGCCGTGGTCAGGTTAGCCCTGGTCAGGTTAGCCGTGGTCAGGTTAGCCCTGGTCAGGTTAGCCGTGGTCAGGTTAGCCCTGGTCAGGTTAGCCGTGGTCAGGTTAGCCGTGGTCAGGTTAGCCGTGGTCAGGTTAGCCGTGGTCAGGTTAGCCGTGGTCAGGTTAGCCGTGGTCAGGTTAGCCCTGGTCAGGTTAGCCGTGGTCAGGTTAGCCGTGGTCAGGTTAGCGCTGGTCAGGTTAGCCCTGGTCAGGTTAGCGCTGGTCAGGTTAGCCCTGGTCAGGTTAGCCCTGGTCAGGTTAGCCGTGGTCAGGTTAGCCGTGGTCAGGTTAGCTCTGGTCAGGTTAGCCGTGGTCAGGTTAGCCGTGGTCAGGTTAGCTCTGGTCAGGTTAGCCGTGGTCAGGTTAGCCGTGGTCAGGTTAGCCCTGGTCAGGTTAGCGCTGGTCAGGTTAGCCCTGGTCAGGTTAGCCGTGGTCAGGTTAGCCCTGGTCAGGTTAGCCGTGGTTAGTCCACATCCCTGACTGTTTTCCTACCATTATTATTCAATATTCCTATAACGTAATGTTCTATATATGTGTAATCCTATGGTTGCTAGTACCTTTAATATTACCACGTAGGTCTGAGGGTTACAGCAGGCTTATCTAAATCTGCACATGGGTTTATCAAACATATTGCCCGTTGCATTGTCCCACATTCGTTGAAGTATGTCTGTATGTTACATTGTTTGAAACCAGAACCACTAGAACTCTCCAGAAAGCAATTGTCAGTGTAGAACCTGTTCTGTGTCACAAATTGCATCCTAATCCCTAAGTAGTGTCCTATGGGCCCTGGTCACAAGAAGGGAATAGGGAGTCATTTAGGACACTGCCTGGCTTCTCACCTGAGTCTGTTACTGACGTATTGAAATATAAAGAGCTCTCAGTAAAAGGTTTCTGGTTATTAAGTTATAATTGTGTCTGTTCAAAGTGTTGGCGACTCAGCGTGTCAGTCATCTTTAACATGTATTGGGTCAATCTTTCCTCTGTGCTTTGGCTGGCCTCCCTGCTGTTCTCTCTATCCCTGCTCCCCGCTGCTCTCTTCCCTTCTCTCCCACAGATTTTCAGCCTCTCTCTCTCTTTCTCGCTCTCTCTTCATCTCTCTCTCTCGATCCCCCCATCTCTCTCTCTCGACCCCCCCTCTCTCTCTCTCGACCCCCCCTCTCTTTCTCTCTCTTTCTCTCTCTTTCTCTCTCTTTCTCTCTTTCGCGCTCTCTCTCTCTATCCCTCTCTCTCCCCCTCTCTCTCTCTCTCTCTCCTCTCTCTCTCTCTCTCTCTCCATCCCCCCTCTATTGCTCTCCATCTCTCCTCATCTCTCTCCCTCCACCCCCCACTCTCTTCCTCCCACCTCTCCTTCTCTCCATCGTGTTTCTTTCCGCCTCAGAGAGAAAACAGAAAGACTCAGGAGTGTTCAACACCAAACTGAGAGGAAACAGAGAGACTCAAGAGTGTTCAATACCAAACTGAGAGGAAACAGAGAGACTCAGGAGTGTTCAATACCAAACTGAGAGGAAACAGAGAGACTCAGGAGTGTTCAATACCAAACTGAGAGGAAACAGAGAGACTCAGGAGTGTTCAATACCAAAATGAGAGGAAACAGAGAGACTCAGGTAGAGTTCAATACCAAAATGAGAGGAAACAGAGAGACTCAGGTAGTGTTCAATACCAAAATGAGAGGAAACCGAAAGCTTCACAAAACAAAGAACTTCCTGTGAAGGAAGAAGAGAGGCTCATCATCCTTATGGAGGGAGGGACATAACATGATATATGGATGGAGGGAGGGACATAACATGATATATGGATGGAGGGAGGGACATAACATGATATATGGATGGAGGGAGGGACATAACATGATATATGGATGGAGGGAGGGACATAACATGATATATGGATGGAGGGAGGGACATAACATGATATATGGATGGAGGGAGGGACATAACATGATATATGGATGGAGGGAGGGACATAACATGATATATGGATGGAGGGAGGGACATAACATGATATATGGATGGAGGGAGGGACATAACATGATATATGGATGGAGGGAGGGACATAACATGATATATGGATGGAGGGAGGACATAACATGATATATGGATGGAGGGAGGGACATAACATGATATATGGATGGAGGGAGGGACATAACATGATATATGGATGGAGGGAGGGACATAACATGATATATGGATGGAGGGAGGGACATAACATGATATATGGATGGAGGGAGGGACATAACATGATATATGGATGGAGGGAGGGACATAACATGATATATGGATGGAGGGAGGGACATAACATGATATATGGATGGAGGGAGGGACATAACATGATATATGGATGGAGGGAGGGACATAACATGATATATGGATGGAGGGAGGGACATAACATGATATATGGATGGAGGGAGGGACATAACATGATATATGGATGGAGGGAGGGACATTACATGATATATGGATGGAGGGAGGGACATAACATGATATATGGATAGAGGGAGGGACATAACATGATATATGGATAGAGGGAGGGACATAACATGATATATGGATGGAGGGAGGGACATAACATGATATATGGATGGAGGGAGGGACATAACATGATATATGGATGGAGGGAGGGACATAACATGATATATGGATGGAGGGAGGGACATAACATCATATATGGATGGAGGGAGGGACATAACATGATATATGGATGGAGGGAGGGACATAACATGATATATGGATGGAGGGAGGGACATAACATGATATATGGATGGAGGGAGGGACATAACATGATATATGGATGGAGGGAGGGACATAATATGATATATGGATGGAGGGAGGGACATAACATGATGGTCTTTATCTACTGGTTGAGGAGGGACACAACATGCTGGTCTTTATCTACGGGTTGGGGAGGGACATAACATGCTGCCCTTTATCTATGGGTTGAGGAGGGACATAACATGCTGGTCTTTATCTACGGGTTGAGGAGGGACACAACATGCTGGTCTTTATCTACGGGTTGAGGAGGGACACAACATGCTGGTCTTTATCTATGGATTGAGGAGGGACACAACATGCTGGTCTTTATCTACGGGTTGAGGAGAGACATTACATGCTGGTCTTTATCTACGGGTTGAGGAGGGACATAACATGCTGGTCTTTATCTATTGGTTGAAGAGGGACATAACATGCTGGTCTTTATCTACGGGTTGAGGAGGGACATAACATGCTGGTCTTTATCTACGGGTTGAGGAGGGACATAACATGCTGGTCTTTATCTACGGGTTGGGGAGGGACATAACATGCTGGTCTTTATCTACGGGTTGGGGAGGGACATAACATGCTGGTCTTTATCTACGGGTTGGGGAGGGACATATCATGCTGGTCTTTATCTACGGGTTGAGGAGGGACATATCATGCTGGTCTTTATCTACGGGTTGAGGAGGGACATAACATGCTGGTCTTTATCTACGGGTTGAGGAGGGACATAACATGCTGGTCTTTATCTACGGGTTGAGGAGGGACACAACATGCTGGTCTTTATCTACGGGTTGAGGAGGGACACCACATGCTGGTCTTTATCTACGGGTTGAGGAGGGACATAACATGCTGGTCTTTATCTACGGGTTGAGGAGGGACATAACATGCTGGTGTTTATCTACGGGTTGAGGAGGGACATAACATGCTGGTCTTTATCTACTGGTTGAGGAGGGACATAACATGCTGGTGTTTATCTACGGGTTGGGGAGGGACATAACATGCTGCCATTTCACTATGGGTTGAGGAGGGACATCAAATGCTGGTCTTAATCTACGGGTTGAGGAGGGACACAACATGCTGGTCTTTATCTACGGGTTGAGGAGGGACATAACATGCTGGTCTTTATCTACGGGTTGAGGAGGGACATAACATGCTGGTGTTTATCTACGGGTTGAGGAGGGACATAACATGCTGGTCTTTATCTACGGGTTGAGGAGGGACATAACATGCTGGTGTTTATCTACGGGTTGGGGAGGGACATAACATGCTGCCATTTCACTATGGGTTGAGGAGGGACATCAAATGCTGGTCTTAATCTACGGGTTGAGGAGGGACACAACATGCTGGTCTTTATCTACGGGTTGAGGAGGGACATAACATGCTTGTCTTTATCTACGGGTTGAGGAGGGACATAACATGCTGGTATTTATCTACGGGTTGTGGAGGGACATAACATGCTGGTCTTTATCTATGGGTTGAGGAGGGACACAACATGCTGGTCTTTATCTACGGGTTGGGGAGGGACGTAACATGCTGGTGTTTATCTACGGGTTGGGGAGGGACATAACATGCTGCCCTTTATCTACGCGTTGAGGAGGGACATAACATGCTGGTCTTTATCTACGGGTTGAGGAGGGACACAACATGCTGGTCTTTATCTATGAGTTGAAGAGGAACATAACATGCTGGTCTTTATCTACGGGTTGAGGAGGGACACAACATGCTGGTCTTTATCTACGGGTTGGGGAGGGACATCAAATGCTGGTCTTTATCTACGGGTTGAGGAGGGACACAACATGCTGGTCTTATCTACGGGTTGAGGAGGGACATAACATGCTGGTCTTTATCTACGGGTTGAGGAGGGACATAACATGCTGGTCTTTATCTACGGGTTGAGGAGGGACATAACATGATCAGACATCAGATGATGGTTCCGGGTTGGAGCGAGCGGTCGCATCTACACTTCGGTCCGCAGGTAGTATAACTTTTCATTACATTTTCATTACATTTCATTATAGTACAACGGTTTGATTTGTCTAATCTTAGCAATTTCTTCTTAGCTAGCTACATAGCCGTCTTTGTATCAAAGATAATTGCGTAATTATCGTATTTCGTCGTCCTAACGTAGTCTACACTGCTCTCTGCCCAGCAGCTAGCTAAGCAGCTAGCTAACGTCCACTGTCCACCAGCACTGTAGAAACTATTACACTCAACTGAACGACTCGATTAGTGTAGTGTTAGCTAGCTACATAGTTGTCTTTGCTGTCTTCGTATCCAAGATAATTGTGTAGTTTAGAGTGTGTAGACTTAGAGTGATTATCTTAATTTACCGAGGTTAGCTAGCCAGCTATTTGTCGTCCTTAACGTAGGAGATACTGCTAGCTAGCTAGCCAACAGCTAGCCAACCTCTACCGAATAGAACTTCAACTACCCGGTCAACATTCCGCTTCGCTCCACAGGTAGTATCACATTTTCATTTCACTTCATTACAGTACAACGGTTTGATTTGTTTGATCGTAGCTAGCTAGCTACATAGCCGTCTTTGTATCTAAGACAATTGTGTAGTCTAGAGCGATTTTCTAGGTTAGCTAGCCAGCTATTGTCGTTCTTTTAACGTAACGTAACGCAATCAACACTGCTAGCTAGCCAGCTAGCCCCCGAATAGCAGCACTGTAGAAACTATTACACTCGACAGAACGACTTGATTAGTGTAGTGTCAACATCGCAGCCACAGCCTACAAAGTCAACAACGCAGCCACTGCCAGCTAGCCTACTCCAGCAGTACTGTATCATTTCAATCATTTTAGTCAATAAGATTCTTGCTACGTAAGCTTAACTTTCTGAACATTCGAGACGTGTAGTCCACTTGTCATTCCAATCTCCTTTGCATTAGCGTAGCCTCTTCTGTAGCCTGTCAACTATGTGTCTATCTATCCCTGTTCTCTCCTCTCTGCACAGACCATACAAACGCTCCACACCGCGTGGCCGCGGCCACCCTAATCTGGTGGTCCCAGCGCGCACGACCCACGTGGAGTTCCAGGTCTCCGGTAGCCTCTGGAACTGCCGATCTGCGGCCAACAAGGCAGAGTTCATCTCAGCCTATGCCTCCCTCCAGTCCCTCGACTTCTTGGCACTGACGGAAACATGGATCACCACAGATAACACTGCTACTCCTACTGCTCTCTCTTCGTCCGCCCACGTGTTCTCGCACACCCCGAGAGCTTCTGGTCAGCGGGGTGGTGGCACCGGGATCCTCATCTCTCCCAAGTGGTCATTCTCTCTTCTCCCCTTACCCATCTGTCTATCGCCTCCTTTGAATTCCATGCTGTCACAGTTACCAGCCCTTTCAAGCTTAACATCCTTATCATTTATCGCCCTCCAGGTCCCCTCGGAGAGTTCATCAATGAGCTTGATGCCTTGATAAGCTCCTTTCCTGAGGACGGCTCACCTCTCACAGTCCTGGGCGACTTTAACCTCCCCACGTCTACCTTTGACTCATTCCTCTCTGCCTCCTTCTTTCCACTCCTCTCCTCTTTTGACCTCACCCTCTCACCTTCCCCCCTACTCACAAGGCAGGCAATACGCTCGACCTCATCTTTACTAGATGCTGTTCTTCCACTAACCTCATTGCAACTCCCCTCCAAGTCTCCGACCACTACCTTGTATCCTTTTCCCTCTCGCTCTCATCCAACACTTCCCACACTGCCCCTACTCGGATGGTATCGCGCCGTCCCAACCTTCGCTCTCTCTCCCCCGCTACTCTCTCCTCTTCCATCCTATCATCTCTTCCCTCTGCTCATACCTTCTCCAACCTATCTCCTGATTCTGCCTCCTCAACCCTCCTCTCTTCCCTTTCTGCATCCTTTGACTCTCTATGTCCCCTATCCTCCAGGCCGGCTCGGTCCTCCCCTCCCGCTCCGTGGCTCGACGACTCATTGCGAGCTCACAGAACAGAGCTCCGGGCAGCCGAGCGGAAATGGAGGAAAACTCGCCTCCCTGCGGACCTGGCATCCTTTCACTCCCTCCTCTCTACATTTTCCTCCTCTGTCTCTGCTGCTAAAGCCACTTTCTTCCACTCTAAATTCCAAGCATCTGCCTCTAACCCTAGGAAGCTCTTTGCCACCTTCTCCTCCCTCCTGAATCCTCCTCCCCCTCCCCCTCCTCCCTCTCTGCAGATGACTTCGTCAACCATTTTGAAAAGAAGGTCGACGACATCCGATCCTCGTTTGCTAAGTCAAACGACACCGCTGGTTCTGCTCACACTGCCCTACCCTGTGCTCTGACCTCTTTCTCCCCTCTCTCTCCAGATGAAATCTCGCTTCTTGTGACGGCCGGCCGCCCAACAACCTGCCCGCTTGACCCTATCCCCTCCTCTCTTCTCCAGACCATTTCCGGAGACCTTCTCCCTTACCTCACCTCGCTCATCAACTCATCCCTGACCGCTGGCTACGTCCCTTCCGTCTTCAAGAGAGCGAGAGTTGCACCCCTTCTGAAAAAACCTACACTCGATCCCTCTGATGTCAACAACTACAGACCAGTATCCCTTCTTTCTTTTCTCTCCAAAACTCTTGAACGTGCCGTCCTTGGCCAGCTCTCCCGCTATCTCTCTCAGAATGACCTTCTTGATCCAAATCAGTCAGGTTTCAAGACTAGTCATTCAACTGAGACTGCTCTTCTCTGTATCACGGAGGCGCTTTCGCACTGCTAAAGCTAACTCTCTCTCCTCTGCTCTCATCCTTCTAGACCTATCGGCTGCCTTCGATACTGTGAACCATCAGATCCTCCTCTCCACCCTCTCCGAGTTGGGCATCTCCGGCGCGGCCCACGCTTGGATTGCGTCCTACCTGACAGGTCGCTCCTACCAGGTGGCGTGGCGAGAATCTGTCTCCTCGCCACGCGCTCTCACCACTGGTGTCCCCCAGGGCTCTGTTCTAGGCCCTCTCCTATTCTCGCTATACACCAAGTCACTTGGCTCTGTCATAACCTCACATGGTCTCTCCTATCATTGCTATGCAGACGACACACAATTAATCTTCTCCTTTCCCCCTTCTGATGACCAGGTGGCGAATCGCATCTCTGCATGTCTGGCAGACATATCAGTGTGGATGACGGATCACCACCTCAAGCTGAACCTCGGCAAGACGGAGCTGCTCTTCCTCCCGGGGAAGGACTGCCCATTCCATGATCTCGCCATCACGGTTGACAACTCCATTGTGTCCTCCTCCCAGAGCGCTAAGAACCTTGGCGTGATCCTGGACAACACCCTGTCGTTCTCAACCAACATCATGGCGGTGGCCCGTTCCTGTAGGTTCATGCTCTACAACATCCGCAGAGTACGACCCTGCCTCACACAGGAAGCGGCGCAGGTCCTAATCCAGGCACTTTTCATCTCCCGTCTGGATTACTGCAACTCGCTGTTGGCTGGGCTCCCTGCCTGTGCCATTAAACCCCTACAACTCATCCAGAACGCCGCAGACCGTCTGGTGTTCAACCTTCCCAAGTTCTCTCACGTCACCCCGCTCCTCCGCTCTCTCCACTGGCTTCCAGTTGAAGCTCGCATCCGCTACAAGACCATGGTGCTTGCCTACGGAGCTGTGAGGGGAACGGCACCGCAGTACCTCCAGGCTCTGATCAGGCCCTACACCCAAACAAGGGCACTGCGTTCATCCACCTCTGGCCTGCTCGCCTCCCTACCACTGAGGAAGTACAGTTCCCGCTCAGCCCAGTCAAAACTGTTCGCTGCTCTGGCCCCCCAATGGTGGAACAAACTCCCTCACGACGCCAGGACAGCGGAGTCAATCACCACCTTCCGGAGACACCTGAAACCCCACCTCTTCAAGGAATACCTAGGATAGGATAAGTAATCCTTCTCACCCCCCCTTAAATGATTTAGATGCACTATTGTAAAGTGGCTGTTCCACTGGATGTCAGAAGGTGAATTCACCAATTTGTAAGTCGCTCTGGATAAGAGCGTCTGCTAAATGACTTAAATGTAAATGTAAATAACATGCTGGTCTTTATCTATGGGTTGAGGAGGGACATAACATGCTGGTCTTTATCTATGTGTTGAAGAGGGACATAGCATGCTGGTCTTTATCTACGGGTTGGGGAGGGACATAACATGACATAACATGCTGGTCTTCATCTATGGGTTTTGGAGGGACCAAAGATGTCATAGGTAATGAAAAAACAACTAGCTGAAGCTGGTCTTATTGGTCTGTTGTGACCGCCGTCACCCACTAGTACTTAAATCTGATTGTTAAAATTGGATACTTCGGGATGTTGCCAATGCGTCCCTTTTATCTACTTCCCCAGAGTCAGATGAACTTGTGGACACTGTTTTCAGGTCGAGTATGAAGGAAGTCAGAGGTAGTTTCTCACTGAGAAAGGAACTTAACATTTTTTAAATAAAAAATCAATCAATCTGTGGCTGAGGATGGACGTTGTGGGTGGATGTGGAGGAAGGAAGTAAAGGTTCTTAACGTTTTCATCAGTGGTCTGACTCAGACGGGGAGGTAATGAAGGGGGTCATGAATAGAAATGAAGTGGAAGGGGGCGTGCTGCCTATAATAAGCACCAACATGAGGTTAGATTCATCCAGCATGACTCACGCAGACCACAGAAACCAGAGCTCTGGAATGAAAACTAACAGAAACCAGAGCTCTGTCAGAACGTCAGGAATGGAAACTAACAGAAACCAGAGCTCTGACAGAACCTCAGGAATGGAAACGAACAGAAACCAGAGCTCTGTCAGAACGTCAGGAATGGAAACTAACAGAAACCAGAGCTCTGTCAGAACGTCAGGAATGGAAACTAACAGAAACCAGAGCTCTGACAGAACCTCAGGAATGAAAACGAACAGAAACCAGAGTTCTGACAGAACCAAGGGAATGAAAACTAACAAAAACCAGAGCTCTGACAGAACCTCAGGAATGGAAACTAACAGAGATGTAGAGAGAGATGCGTCAATGAGATATATATGGTGTTTTCATCAGAGAGGAAGAGATGTATCAATGAGATATCTATGGTGTTTTCATCAGAGAGGAAGAGATGTATCAATGAGATATCTATGGTGTTTTCATCAGAGAGGAAGAGATGTATCAATGAGATATCTATGGTGTTTTCATCAGAAAGAGAGAGATTATCCACAGTTAAAGCTGGAGCAGAGACCACCCCGTGGTGCAGACAGAGAACCACAGGCTCCAGCAGATGACTGACAGACAGGAGAGAACCACAGGCTCCAGATGACTGACAGACAGGAGAGAACCACAGGCTCCAGATGACTGACAGACAGGAGAGAACCACAGGCTCCAGATGACTGACAGACAGGAGAGAACCACGGGCTCCAGATGACTGACAGACAGGAGAGAACCACAGGCTCCAGATGACTGACAGACAGGAGAGAACCACAGGCTCCAGATGACTGACAGACAGGAGAGAACCACAGGCTCCAGATGACTGACAGACAGGAGAGAACCACAGGCTCCAGATGACTGACAGACAGGAGAGAACCACAGGCTCCAGATGACTGACAGACAGGAGAGAACCACGGGCTCCAGATGACTGACAGACAGGAGAGAACCACGGGCTCCAGATGACTGACAGACAGGAGAGAACCACAGGCTCCAGTTGACTGACAGACAGGAGAGAACCACAGGCTCCAGATGACTGACAGACAGGAGAGAACCACAGGCTCCATATGACTGACAGACAGGAGAGAACCACGGGCTCCAGATGACTGACAGACAGGAGAGAACCACGGGCTCCAGATGACTGACAGACAGGAGAGAACCACAGGCTCCAGATGACTGACAGACAGGAGAGAACCACAGGCTCCAGATGACTGACAGACAGGAGAGAACCACGGGCTCCAGATGACTGACAGACAGGAGAGAACCACGGGCTCCAGATGACTGACAGACAGGAGAGAACCACAGGCTCCAGATGACTGACAGACAGGAGAGAACCACAGGCTCCAGATGACTGACAGACAGGAGAGAACCACGGGCTCCAGATGACTGACAGACAGGAGAGAACCACGAGCTCCAGATGACTGACAGACAGGAGAGAACCACAGGCTCCAGATGACTGACAGACAGGAGAGAACCATAGGCTCCAGATGACTGACAGACAGGAGAGAACCACAGGCTCCAGATGACTGACAGACAGGAGAGAACCACAGGCTCCAGATGACTGACAGACAGGAGAGAACCACAGGGTCCAGATGACTGACAGACAGGAGAGAACCACAGGCTCCAGATGACTGACAGACAGGAGAGAACCACGGGCTCCAGATGACTGACAGACAGGAGAGAACCACAGGCTCCAGATGACTGACAGACAGGAGAGAACCACAGGCTCCAGATGACTGACAGACAGGAGAGAACCACAGCGTCCAGCAGATGACTGACAGACAGGAGAGAACCACAGGCTCCAGATGACTGACAAACAGGAGAGAACCACAGGCTCCAGATGACTGACAGACAGGAGAGAACCACAGGCTCCAGATGACTGACAGACAGGAGAGAACCACGGGCTCCAGATGACTGACAGACAGGAGAGAACCACAGGCTCCAGATGACTGACAGACAGGAGAGAACCACAGGCTCCAGATGACTGACAGACAGGAGAGAACCACAGGCTCCAGATGACTGACAGACAGGAGAGAACCACGGGCTCCAGATGACTGACAGACAGGAGAGAACCACGGGCTCCAGATGACTGACAGACAGGAGAGAACCACAGGCTCCAGATGACTGACAGACAGGAGAGAACCACAGGCTTCAGATGACTGACAGACAGGAGAGAACCACAGGCTCCAGATGACTGACAGACAGGAGAGAACCACGGGCTCCAGATGACTGACAGACAGGAGAGAACCACAGGCTCCAGATGACTGACAGACAGGAGAGAACCACAGGCTCCAGATGACTGACAGACAGGAGAGAACCACAGGCTCCAGATGACTGACAGACAGGAGAGAACCACAGGCTCCAGATGACTGACAGACAGGAGAGAACCACAGGCTCCAGATGACTGACAGACAGGAGAGAACCACAGCGTCCAGATGACTGACAGACAGGAGAGAACCACAGGCTCCAGCAGATGACTGACAGACAGGAGAGAACCACAGGCTCCAGATGACTGACAGACAGGAGAGAACCACCTGCTCCAGATGACTGACAGGAGAGAACCACAGGCTCCAGCAGATGACTGACAGACAGGAGAGAACCACAGGCTCCAGATGACTGACAGACAGGAGAGAACCACCTGCTCCAGATGACTGACAGGAGAGAACCACAGGCTCCAGCAGATGACTGACAGACAGGAGAGAACCACAGCGTCCAGCAGATGACTGACAGACAGGAGAGAACCACAGGCTCCAGATGACTGACAAACAGGAGAGAACCACAGGCTCCAGATGACTGACAGACAGGAGAGAACCACAGGCTCCAGATGACTGACAGACAGGAGAGAACCACAGGCTCCAGATGACTGACAGACAGGAGAGAACCACAGGCTCCAGATGACTGACAGACAGGAGAGAACCACAGGCTCCAGATGACTGACAGACAGGAGAGAACCACGGGCTCCAGATGACTGACAGACAGGAGAGAACCACAGGCTCCAGATGACTGACAGACAGGAGAGAACCACAGGCTCCAGATGACTGACAAACAGGAGAGAACCACAGGCTCCAGATGACTGACAGACAGGAGAGAACCACGGGCTCCAGATGACTGACAGACAGGAGAGAACCACGGGCTCCAGATGACTGACAGACAGGAGAGAACCACAGGCTCCAGATGACTGACAGACAGGAGAGAACCACGGGCTCCAGATGACTGACAGACAGGAGAGAACCACAGGCTCCAGATGACTGACAGACAGGGGAGAACCACCTGCTCCAGATGACTGACAGGAGAGAACCACAGGCTCCAGCAGATGACTGACAGACAGGAGAGAACCACAGGCTCCAGATGACTGACAGACAGGAGAGAACCACCTGCTCCAGATGACTGACAGGAGAGAACCACAGGCTCCAGCAGATGACTGACAGACAGGAGAGAACCACAGCGTCCAGCAGATGACTGACAGACAGGAGAGAACCACAGGCTCCAGATGACTGACAAACAGGAGAGAACCACAGGCTCCAGATGACTGACAGACAGGAGAGAACCACAGGCTCCAGATGACTGACAGACAGGAGAGAACCACGGGCTCCAGATGACTGACAGACAGGAGAGAACCATGGGCTCCAGATGACTGACAGACAGGAGAGAACCACGGGCTCCAGATGACTGACAGACAGGAGAGAACCACAGGCTCCAGATGACTGACAGACAGGAGAGAACCACAGGCTCCAGATGACTGACAGACAGGAGAGAACCACAGGCTCCAGATGACTGACAGACAGGAGAGAACCACAGGCTCCAGATGACTGACAGACAGGAGAGAACCACGGGCTCCAGATGACTGACAGACAGGAGAGAACCACAGGCTCCAGATGACTGACAGACAGGAGAGAACCACAGGCTCCAGATGACTGACAAACAGGAGAGAACCACAGGCTCCAGATGACTGACAGACAGGAGAGAACCACGGGCTCCAGATGACTGACAGACAGGAGAGAACCACGGGCTCCAGATGACTGACAGACAGGAGAGAACCACAGGCTCCAGATGACTGACAGACAGGAGAGAACCACGGGCTCCAGATGACTGACAGACAGGAGAGAACCACAGGCTCCAGATGACTGACAGACAGGGGAGAACCACAGGCTCCAGATGACTGACAGACAGGACCAGGGACCAGGTTAGAACCAGACCTACTGCAGGATAAACCAGCTAATCCCACCTCTGTGCTCCCCTCAAGGTGTGCAGCCGACCCCCCCCCCTCTACCCCACTACAGGGCTGCTCTGACTCCCTCCAGGCAGTCACGAGCCCCTATGACCCCCCCCCCCCCCCCCCGGAAATCTCTCCAAATCTCTCTGACAGGCACATATAGGCACGTGCACACACAAACACGTACACAGTGACACGCACACACACTTATCCCTCCACCCCTACCCTCCCCATCTCTCTCCCCTCCCTGTCTCCATTACAGCCCTTCTCTCTCTCTCTCTCTCTCTCTCTCTCTCACTCTCTCTCTCTCTCTCTTTCTCTCTCTCTTTCTTTCTGTCTCTCTCTCTCTTTTCTGTCTCTCTCTTTCACTCAGACTAGCCTGTGGTTCAGACTACAGCCGACTACTGCAGACAGACTGCCCTGTAGTTAACATGACGCTTTAACTGCCAGGCAGGGAGTCAGGCCAGTTGTTCATCAACAGGCAGGGAGTCAGGCCAGTTGTTCATCAACAGGCAGGGAGTCAGGCCAGTTGTTCATCAACAGGTAGGGAGTCAGGCCAGTTGTTCATCAACAGGCAGGGAGTCAGGCCAGTTGTTCATCAACAGGCAGGGAGTCCGGCCAGTTGTTCATCAACAGGCAGGGAGTCAGGCCAGTTGTTCATCAACAGGCAGGGAGTCAGGCCAGTTGTTCATCAACAGGCAGGGAGTCAGGCCAGTTGTTCATCAACAGGCAGGGAGTCAGGCCAGTTGTTCATCAACAGGCAGGGAGTCAGGCCAGTTGTTCATCAACAGGTAGGGAGTCAGGCCAGTTGTTCATCAACAGGCAGGGAGTCAGGCCAGTTGTTCATCAACAGGCAGGGAGTCAGGCCAGTTGTTCATCAACAGGCAGGGAGTCAGGCCAGTTGTTCATCAACAGGCAGGGAGTCAGGCCAGTTGTTCATCAACAGGCAGGGAGTCAGGCCAGTTGAGAAGCACCGACATGTTCTCGTGAGCCCCCTCATGGATCACAGTGACTGGTGAATTCACATCATGTGTCCCAAATGACACCCTGTTCCCTAGTTAGTGCACCACTTTTGCCCAGGTTAGTGCCCTATTAGGAACCGACAGCGCCGTCCCTTTACCTTTCCTCATGACGCCATCTTTACAGTAGAAACAGGGTGAGCAATCTGCCTAACCATCCTACAAGGGAAGAGCATCATGGCCAAGCATCAATAGCTTTCTATTATAGGGATCTATAGGTGCTGAATAGCTGGAACCAGGATCTTCTATTAGAGGGATCTATAGGTGCTGAATAGCTGGAACCAGGATCTTCTATTAGAGGGATCTATAGGTGCTGAATAGCTGGAACCAGGATCTTCTATTAGAGGGATCTATAGGTGCTGAATAGCTGGAACCAGGATCTTCTATTAGAGGGATCTGTAGGTGCTTGAATAGCTGGAACCAGGATCTTCTATTGGAAGGATCTATAGGTGCTGAATAGCTGGAACCAGGATCTTCTATTAGAGGGATCTATAGGTGCTGAATAGCTGGAACCAGGATCTTCTATTGGAAGGATCTATAGGTGCTGAATAGCTGGAACCAGGATCTTCTATTAGAGGGATCTATAGGTGCTGAATAGCTGGAACCAGGATCTTCTATTAGAGGGATCTATAGGTGCTGAATAGCTGGAACCAGGATCTTCTATTAGAAGGATCTATAGGTGCTGAATAGCTGGAACCAGGATCTTCTATTAGAGGGATCTATAGGTGCTGAATAGCTGGAACCAGGATCTTCTATTGGAAGGATCTATAGGTGCTGAATAGTGTCCATTGCCTATTCTACAACGCTTCGTCTCTGTGAGTTCAGCACCATAGACAGTACCCAGTCTCTCTGAGTTCAGCACCATGGACAGCACCCAGTCCCTCCGAGTTCAGCACCATGGACAGCACCCAGTCTCTCTGAGTTCAGCACCATAGACAGTGACCTGTCTTTGTGAGTTCAGCACCATGGACTGTGAGTTCAGCACCATGGACAGTACCCAGTCTCTCTGAGTTCAGAAGCATGACCAGTCCCCAGTCTCTCTGAGTTCAGCACCATGGACAGTACTCAGTCTCTCTGAGTTCAGGACCATGGACAGTACCCAGTCTCTCTGAGTTCAGCACCATGGACAGTACCCATTCTCTCTGGGTTCAGCACCATGGACAGTACCCAGTCTCTCTGAGGTCAGCACCATGGACAGTACCCAGTCTCTCTGAGTTCAGCACCATGGACAGTACCCAGTCTCTCTGAGTTCAGCACCATGGACAGTACCCAGTCTCTCTGAGTTCAGCACCATGGACAGTACCCAGTCTCTCTGAGTTCAGCACCATGGACAGTACCCAGTCTCTCTGAGTTCAGCACCATGGCCAGTACCCGATCACTGCACTGCTTTCTCATATTACCTTTTATATTATATGTTATGTTATATGGGCTCCCTCCCGGCTGGCTTTATGGTAATAATGAAATTCACCACATTTTCAGTCACAGGAGTCAAAATTCAAGGACTTTATGTGGTGAATATCGTTTCTCCCATCTACTGAACATCTCCTCTGGATATACACAACCATTCAAAAGTTTGGGGTCACTTAGAAATGTCCTTTCAAGAAAAGCACATTTTTTGTCCATTAAAATGACATCAAACTGATCAGAAATACAAGACTGGACTATGATCAATTAAGACATATCTATAACGAGTCTGTTCTATAATCAATTAAGACATATCTATAACGAGTCTGTTCTATAATCAATTAAGACATATCTATAACGAGTCTGGACTATAATCAATTAAGACATATCTATAACGAGTCTGTTCTATAATCAATTAAGACATATCTATAACGAGTCTGTTCTATAATCAATTAAGACATATCTATAACGAGTCTGTTCTATAATCAATTAAGACATATCTATAACGAGTCTGGACTATAATCAATTAAGACATATCTATAACGAGTCTGTTCTATAATCAATTAAGACATATCTATAACGAGTCTGTTCTATAATCAATTAAGACATATCTATAACGAGTCTGTTCTATAATCAATTAAGACATATCGATAACGAGTCTGTTCTATAATCAATTAAGACATATCTATAACCAGTCTGTTCTATAATCAATTAAGACATATCTATAACCAGTCTGTTCTATAATCAATTAAGACATATCTATAACCAGTCTGTTCTATAATCAATTAAGACATATCTATAACCAGTCTGTTCTATAATCAATTAAGACATATCTATAACCAGTCTGGACTATAATCAATTAAGACATATCTATAACCAGTCTGGACTATAATCAATTAAGACATATCTATAACCAGTCTGGACTATAATCAATTAAGACATATCTATAACCAGTCTGTTCTATAATCAATTAAGACATATCTATAACGAGTCTGGACTATAATCAATTAAGACATATCTATAACCAGTCTGTTCTATAATCAATTAAGACATATTGATAACGAGTCTGTTCTATAATCAATTAAGACATATCTATAACGAGTCTGTTCTATAATCAATTAAGACATATCTATAACGAGTCTGTTCTATAATCAATTAAGACATAACTATAACGAGTCTGTTCTATAATCAATTATGACATATCTATAACCAGTCTGGACTATAATCAATTAAGACATAACTATAACGAGTCTGTTCTATAATCAATTAAGACATATCTATAACGAGTCTGGACTATAATCAATTAAGACATATCTATAACGAGTCTGGACTATAATCAATTAAGACATAACTATAACGAGTCTGTTCTATAATCAATTATGACATATCTATAACGAGTCTGTTCTATAATCAATTAAGACATATCTATAACCAGTCTGGACTATAATCAATTAAGACATATCTATAACGAGTCTGGACTATAATCAATTAAGACATATCTATAACCAGTCTGTTCTATAATCAATTACGACATATCTATAACGAGTCTGGACTATAATCAATTAAGACATATCTATAACATGTCTGGTCTATAATCAATTAAGACATATCTATAACGAGTCTTTTCTACAGTCAATTAAGACATATCTATAACGAGTCTGGACTATAGTCAATTAAGACATGTCTATAACGAGTCTGTTCTATAATCAATTAAGACATATCTATAACGAGTCTGTTCTATAATCAATTAAGACATATCTATAACGAGTCTGTTCTATAATCAATTAAGACATATCTATAACGAGTCTGTTCTATAATCAATTAAGACATATCTATAACCAGTCTGGACTATAATCAATTAAGACATATCTATAACGAGTCTGTTCTATAATCAATTAAGACATATCTATAACGAGTCTGGACTATAATCAATTAAGACATATCTATAACGAGTCTGTTCTATAATCAATTAAGACATATCTATAACCAGTCTGGACTATAATCAATTAAGACATATCTATAACCAGTCTGGACTATAATCAATTAAGACATATCTATAACGAGTCTGTTCTATAATCAATTAAGACATATCAATAACGAGTCTGTTCTATAATCAATTAAGACATATCTATAACGAGTCTGTTCTATAATCAATTAAGACATATCTATAACGAGTCTGTTCTATAATCAATTAAGACATATCTATAACGAGTCTGTTCTATAATCAATTAAGACATATCTATAACGAGTCTGTTCTATAATCAATTAAGACATATCTATAACCAGTCTGGACTATAATCAATTAAGACATATCTATAACGAGTCTGTTCTATAATCAATTAAGACATATCTATAACGAGTCTGTTCTATAATCAATTAAGACATATCTATAACCAGTCTGGACTATAATCAATTAAGACATATCTATAACGAGTCTGTTCTATAATCAATTAAGACATATCTATAACGAGTCTGTTCTATAATCAATTAAGACATATCTATAACGAGTCTGTTCTATAATCAATTAAGACATATCTATAACCAGTCTGGACTATAATCAATTAAGACATATCTATAACGAGTCTGTTCTATAATCAATTAAGACATATCTATAACCAGTCTGGACTATAATCAATTAAGACATATCTATAACCAGTCTGGACTATAATCAATTAAGACATATCTATAACCAGTCTGTTCTATAATCAATTAAGACATATCTATAACGAGTCTGGACTATAATCAATTAAGACATATCTATAACCAGTCTGTTCTATAATCAATTAAGACATATTGATAACGAGTCTGTTCTATAATCAATTAAGACATATCTATAACGAGTCTGTTCTATAATCAATTAAGACATATCTATAACGAGTCTGTTCTATAATCAATTAAGACATAACTATAACGAGTCTGTTCTACAATCAATTATGACATATCTATAACCAGTCTGGACTATAATCAATTAAGACATAACTATAACGAGTCTGTTCTATAATCAATTAAGACATATCTATAACGAGTCTGGACTATAATATATTAAGACATATCTATAACGAGTCTGGACTATAATCAATTAAGACATAACTATAACGAGTCTGTTCTATAATCAATTATGACATATCTAGAACGAGTCTGTTCTATAATCAATTAAGACATATCTATAACCAGTCTGGACTATAATCAATTAAGACATATCTATAACGAGTCTGGACTATAATCAATTAAGACATATCTATAACCAGTCTGTTCTATAATCAATTACGACATATCTATAACGAGTCTGGACTATAATCAATTAAGACATATCTATAACATGTCTGGTCTATAATCAATTAAGACATATCTATAACGAGTCTTTTCTACAGTCAATTAAGACATATCTATAACGAGTCTGGACTATAGTCAATTAAGACATATCTATAACGAGTCTGTTCTATAATCAATTAAGACATATCTATAACGAGTCTGGACTATAATCAATTAAGACATATCTATAACCAGTCTGTTCTATAATCAATTAAGACATATTGATAACGAGTCTGTTCTATAATCAATTAAGACATATCTATAACGAGTCTGTTCTATAATCAATTAAGACATATCTATAACGAGTCTGTTCTATAATCAATTAAGACATAACTATAACGAGTCTGTTCTATAATCAATTATGACATATCTATAACCAGTCTGGACTATAATCAATTAAGACATAACTATAACGAGTCTGTTCTATAATCAATTAAGACATATCTATAACGAGTCTGGACTATAATCAATTAAGACATATCTATAACGAGTCTGGACTATAATCAATTAAGACATAACTATAACGAGTCTGTTCTATAATCAATTATGACATATCTATAACGAGTCTGTTCTATAATCAATTAAGACATATCTATAACCAGTCTGGACTATAATCAATTAAGACATATCTATAACGAGTCTGGACTATAATCAATTAAGACATATCTATAACCAGTCTGTTCTATAATCAATTACGACATATCTATAACGAGTCTGGACTATAATCAATTAAGACATATCTAAAACATGTCTGGTCTATAATCAATTAAGACATATCTATAACGAGTCTTTTCTACAGTCAATTAAGACATATCTATAACGAGTCTGGACTATAGTCAATTAAGACATATCTATAACGAGTCTGTTCTATAATCAATTAAGACATATCTATAACGAGTCTGTTCTATAATCAATTAAGACATATCTATAACGAGTCTGTTCTATAATCAATTAAGACATATCTATAACCAGTCTGGACTATAATCAATTAAGACATATCTATAACGAGTCTGTTCTATAATCAATTAAGACATATCTATAACGAGTCTGGACTATAATCAATTAAGACATATCTATAACGAGTCTGTTCTATAATCAATTAAGACATATCTATAACCAGTCTGGACTATAATCAATTAAGACATATCTATAACCAGTCTGGACTATAATCAATTAAGACATATCTATAACGAGTCTGTTCTATAATCAATTAAGACATATCAATAACGAGTCTGTTCTATAATCAATTAAGACATATCTATAACGAGTCTGTTCTATAATCAATTAAGACATATCTATAACGAGTCTGGACTATAATCAATTAAGACATAACTATAACGAGTCTGTTCTATAATCAATTATGACATATCTATAACGAGTCTGTTCTATAATCAATTAAGACATATCTATAACCAGTCTGGACTATAATCAATTAAGACATATCTATAACGAGTCTGGACTATAATCAATTAAGACATATCTATAACCAGTCTGTTCTATAATCAATTACGACATATCTATAACGAGTCTGGACTATAATCAATTAAGACATATCTATAACATGTCTGGTCTATAATCAATTAAGACATATCTATAACGAGTCTTTTCTACAGTCAATTAAGACATATCTATAACGAGTCTGGACTATAGTCAATTAAGACATATCTATAACGAGTCTGTTCTATAATCAATTAAGACATATCTATAACGAGTCTGGACTATAATCAATTAAGACATATCTATAACCAGTCTGTTCTATAATCAATTAAGACATATTGATAACGAGTCTGTTCTATAATCAATTAAGACATATCTATAACGAGTCTGTTCTATAATCAATTAAGACATATCTATAACGAGTCTGTTCTATAATCAATTAAGACATAACTATAACGAGTCTGTTCTATAATCAATTATGACATATCTATAACCAGTCTGGACTATAGTCAATTAAGACATAACTATAACGAGTCTGTTCTATAATCAATTAAGACATATCTATAACGAGTCTGGACTATAATCAATTAAGACATATCTATAACGAGTCTGGACTATAATCAATTAAGACATAACTATAACGAGTCTGTTCTATAATCAATTATGACATATCTATAACGAGTCTGTTCTATAATCAATTAAGACATATCTATAACCAGTCTGGACTATAATCAATTAAGACATATCTATAACGAGTCTGGACTATAATCAATTAAGACATATCTATAACCAGTCTGTTCTATAATCAATTACGACATATCTATAACGAGTCTGGACTATAATCAATTAAGACATATCTATAACATGTCTGGTCTATAATCAATTAAGACATATCTATAACGAGTCTTTTCTACAGTCAATTAAGACATATCTATAACGAGTCTGGACTATAGTCAATTAAGACATATCTATAACGAGTCTGTTCTATAATCAATTAAGACATATCTATAACGAGTCTGTTCTATAATCAATTAAGACATATCTATAACGAGTCTGTTCTATAATCAATTAAGACATATCTATAACGAGTCTGTTCTATAATCAATTAAGACATATCTATAACCAGTCTGGACTATAATCAATTAAGACATATCTATAACGAGTCTGTTCTATAATCAATTAAGACATATCTATAACGAGTCTGGACTATAATCAATTAAGACATATCTATAACGAGTCTGTTCTATAATCAATTAAGACATATCTATAACCAGTCTGGACTATAATCAATTAAGACATATCTATAACCAGTCTGGACTATAATCAATTAAGACATATCTATAACGAGTCTGTTCTATAATCAATTAAGACATATCAATAACGAGTCTGTTCTATAATCAATTAAGACATATCTATAACGAGTCTGTTCTATAATCAATTAAGACATATCTATAACGAGTCTGTTCTATAATCAATTAAGACATATCTATAACGAGTCTGTTCTATAATCAATTAAGACATATCTATAACGAGTCTGTTCTATAATCAATTAAGACATATCTATAACCAGTCTGGACTATAATCAATTAAGACATATCTATAACGAGTCTGTTCTATAATCAATTAAGACATATCTATAACGAGTCTGTTCTATAATCAATTAAGACATATCTATAACCAGTCTGGACTATAATCAATTAAGACATATCTATAACGAGTCTGTTCTATAATCAATTAAGACATATCTATAACGAGTCTGTTCTATAATCAATTAAGACATATCTATAACGAGTCTGTTCTATAATCAATTAAGACATATCTATAACCAGTCTGGACTATAATCAATTAAGACATATCTATAACGAGTCTGTTCTATAATCAATTAAGACATATCTATAACCAGTCTGGACTATAATCAATTAAGACATATCTATAACCAGTCTGGACTATAATCAATTAAGACATATCTATAACCAGTCTGTTCTATAATCAATTAAGACATATCTATAACGAGTCTGGACTATAATCAATTAAGACATATCTATAACCAGTCTGTTCTATAATCAATTAAGACATATTGATAACGAGTCTGTTCTATAATCAATTAAGACATATCTATAACGAGTCTGTTCTATAATCAATTAAGACATATCTATAACGAGTCTGTTCTATAATCAATTAAGACATAACTATAACGAGTCTGTTCTATAATCAATTATGACATATCTATAACCAGTCTGGACTATAATCAATTAAGACATAACTATAACGAGTCTGTTCTATAATCAATTAAGACATATCTATAACGAGTCTGGACTATAATCAATTAAGACATATCTATAACGAGTCTGGACTATAATCAATTAAGACATAACTATAACGAGTCTGTTCTATAATCAATTATGACATATCTATAACGAGTCTGTTCTATAATCAATTAAGACATATCTATAACCAGTCTGGACTATAATCAATTAAGACATATCTATAACGAGTCTGGACTATAATCAATTAAGACATATCTATAACCAGTCTGTTCTATAATCAATTACGACATATCTATAACGAGTCTGGACTATAATCAATTAAGACATATCTATAACATGTCTGGTCTATAATCAATTAAGACATATCTATAACGAGTCTTTTCTACAGTCAATTAAGACATATCTATAACGAGTCTGGACTATAGTCAATTAAGACATATCTATAACGAGTCTGTTCTATAATCAATTAAGACATATCTATAACGAGTCTGGACTATAATCAATTAAGACATATCTATAACGAGTCTGTTCTATAATCAATTAAGACATATCTATAACGAGTCTGTTCTATAATCAATTAAGACATATCTATAACCAGTCTGGACTATAATCAATTAAGACATATCGATAACGAGTCTGTTCTATAATCAATTAAGACATATCTATAACCAGTCTGGACTATAATCAATTAAGACATATCTATAACGAGTCTGTTCTATAATCAATTAAGACATATCTATAACCAGTCTGTTCTATAATCAATTAAGACATATCTATAACTAGTCTGTTCTATAATCAATTAAGACATATCTATAACGAGTCTGTTCTATAATCAATTAAGACATATCTATATGAATCTGGACTATAATCAATTAAGACATATCTATAACCAGTCTGTTCTATAATCAATTAAGACATATCTATAACTAGTCTGTTCTATAATCAATTAAGACATATCTATAATGAGTCTGGACTATAATCAATTAAGACATATCTATAACGAGTCTGTTCTATAATCAATTAAGACAAATCTATATGGATCTGGACTATAATCAATTAAGCCATATCTATAACGAGTCTGTTCTATAATCAATTAAGACAAATCTATATGGATCTGGACTATAATCAATTAAGCCATATCTATAACGAGTCTGTTCTATAATCAATTAAGACAAATCTATATGAGTCTGTTCTATAATCAATTAAGACATATCTATAACCAGTCTGGACTATAATCAATTAAGACATATCTATAACGAGTCTGGACTATAATCAATTAAGACATATCTATAACCAGTCTGTTCTATAATCAATTACGACATATCTATAACGAGTCTGGACTATAATCAATTAAGACATATCTATAACATGTCTGGTCTATAATCAATTAAGACATATCTATAACGAGTCTTTTCTACAGTCAATTAAGACATATCTATAACGAGTCTGGACTATAGTCAATTAAGACATATCTATAACGAGTCTGTTCTATAATCAATTAAGACATATCTATAACGAGTCTGGACTATAATCAATTAAGACATATCTATAACGAGTCTGTTCTATAATCAATTAAGACATATCTATAACGAGTCTGTTCTATAATCAATTAAGACATATCTATAACCAGTCTGGACTATAATCAATTAAGACATATCGATAACGAGTCTGTTCTATAATCAATTAAGACATATCTATAACCAGTCTGGACTATAATCAATTAAGACATATCTATAACGAGTCTGTTCTATAATCAATTAAGACATATCTATAACCAGTCTGTTCTATAATCAATTAAGACATATCTATAACTAGTCTGTTCTATAATCAATTAAGACATATCTATAACGAGTCTGTTCTATAATCAATTAAGACATATCTATATGAATCTGGACTATAATCAATTAAGACATATCTATAACCAGTCTGTTCTATAATCAATTAAGACATATCTATAACTAGTCTGTTCTATAATCAATTAAGACATATCTATAATGAGTCTGGACTATAATCAATTAAGACATATCTATAACGAGTCTGTTCTATAATCAATTAAGACAAATCTATATGGATCTGGACTATAATCAATTAAGCCATATCTATAACGAGTCTGTTCTATAATCAATTAAGACAAATCTATATGAATCTGGACTATAATCAATTAAGCCATATCTATAACGAGTCTGGACTATAATCAATTTAGACATATCTATAACGAGTCTGTTCTATAATCAATTAAGACAAATCTATATGAATCTGGACTATAATCAATTAAGCCATATCTATAACGAGTCTGGACTATAATCAATTAAGACATATCTATAACGAGTCTGTTCTATAATCAATTAAGACATATCTATATGAATCTGGACTATAATCAATTAAGACATATCTATATGAATCTGGACTATAATCAATTAAGCCATATCTATAACGAGTCTGTTCTATAATCAATTAAGCCATATCTATAACGAGTCTGTTCTATAACCAATTTAGACATATCTATAACTAGTCTGTTCTATAATCAATTAAGACATATCTATATGAATCTGTTCTATAATCAATTAAGACATATCTATAACTAGTCTGTTCTATAATCAATTAAGACATATCTATAACGAGTCTGTTCTATAATCAATTAAGACATATCTATATGAATCTGGACTATAATCAATTAAGACATATCTATAACAAGTCTGGACTATAATCAATTAAGACATATCTATAACGAGTCTGGACTATAATCAATTAAGACATATCTATAACGAGTCTGTTCTATAATCAATTAAGACATATCTATAACGAGTCTGTTCTATAATCAATTAAGACATATCTATAACGAGTCTGGACTATGATCAATTAAGACATATCTATAACGAGTCTGTTCTATAATCAATTAAGACATATCTATAACGAGTCTGGACTATGATCAATTAAGACATATCTATAACCAGTCTGTTCTATAATCAATTAAGACATATCTATAACAAGTCTGTTCTATAATCAATTAAGACATATCTATAACCAGTCTGGACTATAATCAATTAAGACATATCTATAACCAGTCTGGACTATAATCAATTAAGACATATTTTTAATGAGTCTGTTCTATAATCAATTAAGACATAACTATATGAGTCTGGACTATAATCAGTTAAGACATATCTATATGAGTCTGGACTATAATCAATTAAGACATATCTATAACAAGTCTGGACTATAATCAATTAAGAC
Organism: Oncorhynchus masou masou; assembly: GCF_036934945.1. NCBI lineage: Eukaryota > Metazoa > Chordata > Actinopteri > Salmoniformes > Salmonidae > Oncorhynchus > Oncorhynchus masou. Next base: position 92,103,453 of record NC_088240.1, read on the forward strand.
ATATCTATAACCAGTATGGACTATAATCAATTAAGACATATTTTTAATGAGTCTGTTCTATAATCAATTAAGACATAACTACATGAGTCTGGACTATAATCAGTTAAGACATATCTATATGAGTCTGGACTATAATCAATTAAGACATATTTTTAATGAGTCTGTTCTATAATCAATTAAGACATATCTATAACCAGTCTGGACTATAATCAATTAAGACATATCTATAACCAGTCTGTTCTATAATCAATTAAGACATATCTATAACGAGTATGTTCTATAATCAATTAAGACATATCTATAACGAGTCTGTTCTATAATCAATTAAGACATATCTATAACGAGTATGTTCTATAATCAATTAAGACATATCTATAACGAGTCTGTTCTATAATCAATTAAGACATATCTATAACGAGTCTGTTCTATAATCAATTAAGACATATCTATAACGAGTCTGTTCTATAATCAATTAAGACATATCTATAACGAGTCTGTTCTATAATCAATTAAGACATATCAATGCAGTTAAACAGGTTCATGTAAAATCATGAATTATGTTGGCTTACACTTATGGCTCCTCCCAAGGCCGAAACATGATGATTATTACAGTTGTGTCAATCATGTTATATACCCAGGCTGTTGTAACAAGGCATATGCCAGCATTGTAGGCCTACTGCCTCTGCCCAGAGGAACACTAGGCTGTCATGTTATATACCCAGGCTGTTGTAACAAGGCATATGCCAGCGTTGTAGGTCTACTGCCTCTTCCCAGAGGAACACTAGGCTGTCATGTTATATACCCAGGCTGTTGTAACAAGGCATATGCCAGCATTGTAGGCCTACTGCCTCTGCCCAGAGGAACACTAGGCTGTCAGGGCAACAATGGAGCTCATTTTGTCACGTATGAGCCCTGGTTAGAGTCCCTGTTGCAGCTTTCACTTCCTTCCGCTACACTGGTGGCAGCGTTGGGATCACGTCCCGCTCACGTCCCGCTTATGTGATCTAGTGGTGGGAAGCATTCTGTTGAGCCCTGGTTAGAGTCCCTGTTGCAGCTTTCACTTCCCTCCGCTACACTGGTGGCAGCGTTGGGATCACATCCCGCTCACGTCCCGCTTATGTGATCTAGTGGTGGGAAGCATTCTGTTGAGCCCTGGTTAGAGTCCCTGTTGCAGCTTTCACTTCCTTCCGCTACATTGGTGGCAGCGTTGGGATCACGTCCCGCTCATGTCCCGCTTATGTGATCTAGTGGTGGGAAGCATTCTGTTTCTCAACATTGTGTTGGGTGGTATTACATTGATCTAATGGTGGGAAGCAGTCTGTTTCTCAACATTGTGTTGGGTGGTATTACATTGATCTAGTGGTGGGAAGCAGTCTGTTTCTCAACATTGTGTTGGGTGGTATTACATTGTTCTAGTGGTGGGAAGCATTCTGTTTCTCAACATTGTGTTGGGTGGTATTACATTGAGCTTGTGGTGGGAAGCATTTTGTTTCTCAACATTTTGTTGGGTGGTATTACATTGATCTAGTGGTGGGAAGCAGTCTGTTTCTCAACATTGTGTTGGGTGGTATTACATTGAGCTTGTGGTGGGAAGCATTTTGTTTCTCAACATTTTGTTGGGTGGTATTACATTGATCTAGTGGTGGGAAGCAGTCTGTTTCTCAACATTGTGTTGGGTGGTATTACATTGACCTAGTGGTGGGAAGCAGTCTGTTTCTCAACATTGTGTTGGGTGGTATTACATTGATCTAGTGGTGGGAAGCACTCTGTTTCTCAACATTGTGTTGGGTGGTATTACATTGATCTAGTGGTGGGAAGCATTCTGTTTCTCAACATTGTGTTGGGTGGTATTACATTGATCTAGTGTTGGGAAGCAGTCTGTTTCTCAACATTGTGTTGGGTGGTATTACATTGATCTAGTGGTGGGAAGCATTCTGTTTCTCAACATTGTGTTGGGTGGTATTACATTGTTCTAGTGGTGGGAAGCAGTCTGTTTCTCAACATTGTGTTGGGTGGTATTACATTGATCTAGTGGTGGGAAGCATTCTGTTTCTCAACATTGTGTTGGGTGGTATTACATTGATCTAGTGTTGGGAAGCAGTCTGTTTCTCAACATTGTGTTGGGTGGTATTACATTGACCTAGTGGTGGGAAGCATTCTGTTTCTCAACATTGTGTTGGGTGGTATTACATTGATCTAGTGGTGGGAAGCAGTCTGTTTCTCAACATTGTGTTGGGTGGTATTACATTGATCTAGTGAACAATGGATCAGCAACAGTAATGGGCGTGACGGATGGAAGTACTCACCACATGTGGGGTGGCAGGGTAGCCTAGTGGTTAGAGCGTAGAGGGGGCAGGGTAGCCAAGTGGTTAGAGCGTTGGACTAGTAACCGCAAGGTTGTAAGTTCAAACCCCCGAGATGACATGGTATAAATCTGTCATTCTACCCCTGAACAGGCAGTTAACCCACTGTTCCTAGGCCGTCATTGAAAATAAGAATTTGTTCTTAACTGACTTGCCTAGTAAAATAAATGAACTGTGTAATCAAGCCTGAAGCTGAGTGGAAAGTCTTATTCCCTGACCAGTGATTCAGAAGAAAGTCCTCTGTGACTGTAGTCTAACTGATGTCATTTAACTTACCAGTGTTGGAACCCAAAAAACAAACACATTTACAAATACGACCTGTTTTAAAGAAGAGTGTTATTACAACCATGCTGTTCTGTTGTAACGGTACTGTATATGTCTAATAGCTTGACAGGGATCCACATCTTATAGGGTAGACAGATGATGTAATTGTGTTACGCAGCAAAACACAACTTTTCTTCTTTTTACTTTGACATTTTTTTTTAGGAGGCAAACCAGTAATATGAATCACTGTTGAATCCACCCTGTTCTGATCTCATGAGATGGGGATGGAGGATTTTCTACGGCCTAGAATCGAGGCCTTTCCCAGTCATGAAGGACGAAGCTAGGCCCCCTTTTTTTTGGTTCTCATTGGCGAAGACTGAGCTCAAGATAGAGGTTATATGTCAGACTCTCCTATACCACTTTGCCCAACATGTTGTACCCCAGAGGCTGTAAATAAGACAAGTTGTAAAGGTTATGACAGGGGTGTGAAACCTATAGCTGAACGGCTTCAGACTGAACATTTCTCACCCTTTATTTACAGAGAGACATTTCCTGTTTTATAACAAGTAGCCTCCATTTATTTACAGAGAGACATTTCCTGTTTTATAACAAGTAGCCTCCATTTATTTACAGAGAGACATTTCCTGTTTTATAACAAGTAGCCTCCATTTATTTACAGAGACATTTCCTGTTTTATAACAAGAGCCTCCATTTATTTACAGAGAGACATTTCCTGTTTTATAACAAGTAGCCTCCATTTATTTACAGAGAGACATTTCCTGTTTTATTTCCATTTATTTACAGAGAGACATTTCCTGTTTTATAACAAGTAGCCTCCATTTATTTACAGAGAGACATTTCCTGTTTTATAACAAGTAGCCTCCATTTATTTACAGAGAGACATTTCCTGTTTTATAACAAGTAGCCTCCATTTATTTACAGAGAGACATTTCCTGTTTTATAACAAGTAGCCTCCATTTATTTACAGAGAGACATTTCCTGTTTTATAACAAGTAGCCTCCATTTATTTACAGAGAGACATTTCCTGTTTTATAACAAGTAGCCTCCATTTATTTACAGAGAGACATTTCCTGTTTTATAACAAGTAGCCTCCATTTATTTACAGAGAGACATTTCCTGTTTTATAACAAGTAGCCTCCATTTATTTACAGAGAGACATTTCCTGTTTTATAACAAGTAGCCTCCATTTATTTACAGAGAGACATTTCCTGTTTTATAACAAGTAGCCTCCATTTATTTACAGAGAGACATTTCCTGTTTTATAACATTTCCTGTTTTATAACAAGTAGCCTCCATTTTTTACAGAGAGACATTTCCTGTTTTATTACATTTATTTACAGAGAGACATTTCCTGAGACATTTCCTGTTTTATAACAAGTAGCCTCCATTTATTTACAGAGAGACATTTCCTGTTTTATAACAAGTAGCCTCCATTTATTTACAGAGAGACATTTCCTGTTTTATAACAAGTAGCCTCCATTTATTTACAGAGAGACATTTCCTGTTTTATAACAAGTAGCCTCCATTTATTTACAGAGAGACATTTCTGTTTTATAACTGTCCATTTATTTAGACACTGTTTTATAACAAGTAGCCTCCATTTATTTACAGAGAGACATTTCCTGTTTTATAACAAGTAGCCTCCATTTATTTACAGAGAGACATTTCCTGTTTTATAACAAGTAGCCTCCATTTATTTACAGAGAGACATTTCCTGTTTTATAACAAGTAGCCTCCATTTATTTACAGAGAGACATTTCCATTTATTTACAGAGAGACATTTCCTGTTTTATAACAAGTAGCCTCCATTTATTTACAGAGAGACATTTCCATTTACAGAGAGACATTTCCTGTTTTATAACAGTAGCCTCCATTTATTTACAGAGAGACATTTCCTGTTTTATAACAAGTAGCCATTTATTTCAGAGAGACATTTCCTGTTTTTTATTTATTTACAGAGAGACATTTCCTGTTTTATAACAAGTAGCCTCCATTTATTTACAGAGAGACATTTCCTGTTTTATAACAAGTAGCCTCCATTTATTTACAGAGAGACATTTCCTGTTTTATAACAAGTAGCCTCCATTTATTTACAGAGAGACATTTAACAGGGTAGCGTCCATTTATTTGTTTTATAACAAGTAGCCTCCATTTATTTACAGAGAGACATTTCCTGTTTTATAACAAGTAGCCTCCATTTATTTACAGAGAGACATTTCCTGTTTTATAACAAGTAGCCTCCATTTATTTACAGAGAGACATTTCCTGTTTTATAACAAGTAGCCTCCATTTATTTACAGAGAGACATTTCCTGTTTTATAACAAGTAGCCTCCATTTATTTACAGAGAGACATTTCCTGTTTTATAACAAGTAGTCCATTTATTTACAGAACATTTCCTGTTTTATAACAAGTAGCCTCCATTTATTTACAGAGAGACATTTCCTGTTTTATAACAAGTAGCCTCCATTTATTTACAGAGAGACATTTCCTGTTTTATAACAAGTAGCCTCCATTTATTTACAGAGAGACATTTCCTGTTTTATAACAAGTAGCCTCCATTTATTTACAGAGAGACATTTCCTGTTTTATAACAAGTAGCCTCCATTTATTTACAGAGAGACATTTCCTGTTTTATAACAAGTAGCCTCCATTTATTTACAGAGAGACATTTCCTGTTTTATAACAAGTAGCCTCCATTTATTTACAGAGAGACATTTCCTGTTTTATAACAAGTAGCCTCCATTTATTTACAGAGAGACCTGTTTTATTTCCATTTGTTTTATAAGAGACATTTCCTGTAACAAGTAGCTCCATTTATTTACAGAGAGACATTTCCTGTTTTATAACAAGTAGCCTCCATTTATTTACAGAGAGACATTTCCTGTTTTATAACAAGTAGCCTCCATTTATTTACAGAGAGACATTTCCTGTTTTATAACAAGTAGCCTCCATTTATTTACAGAGAGACATTTCCTGTTTTATAACAAGTAGCCTCCATTTATTTACAGAGAGACATTTCCTGTTTTATAACAAGTAGCCTCCATTTATTTACAGAGAGACATTTCCTGTTTTATAACAAGTAGCCTCCATTTATTTACAGAGAGACATTTCCTGTTTTATAACAAGTAGCCTCCATTTATTTACAGAGAGACATTTCCTGTTTTATAACAAGTAGCCTCCATTTATTTACAGAGAGACATTTCCTGTTTTATAACAAGTAGCCTCCATTTATTTACAGAGAGACATTTCCTGTTTTATAACAAGTAGCCTCCATTTATTTACAGAGAGACATTTCCTGTTTTATAACAAGTAGCCTCCATTTATTTACAGAGAGACATTTCCTCCATTTTTTAACAAGTTTTATAGCCTCCATTTATTTACAGAGAGACATTTCCTGTTTTATAACAAGTAGCCTCCATTTATTTACAGAGACATTTCCTGTTTTATAACAAGTAGCCTCCATTTATTTACAGAGAGACATTTCCTGTTTTATAACAAGTAGCCTCCATTTATTTACAGAGAGACATTTCCTGTTTTATAACAAGTAGCCTCCATTTATTTACAGAGAGACATTTCCTGTTTTATAACAAGTAGCCTCCATTTATTTACAGAGAGACATTTCCTGTTTTATAACAAGTAGCCTCCATTTATTTACAGAGAGACATTTCCTGTTTTATAACAAGTAGCCTCCATTTATTTACAGAGAGACATTTCCTGTTTTATAACAAGTAGCCTCCATTTATTTACAGAGAGACATTTCCTGTTTTATAACAAGTAGCCTCCATTTATTTACAGAGAGACATTTCCTGTTTTATAACAAGTAGCCTCCATTTATTTACAGAGAGACATTTCCTGTTTTATAACAGAGACATTTCCTGTTTTATAACAAGTAGCCTCCATTTATTTACAGAGAGACATTTCCTGTTTTATAACAAGTAGCCTCCATTTATTTACAGAGAGACATTTCCTGTTTTATAACAAGTAGCCTCCATTTATTTACAGAGAGACATTTCCTGTTTTATAACAAGTAGCCTCCATTTATTTACAGAGAGACATTTCCTGTTTTATAACAAGTAGCCTCCATTTATTTACAGAGAGACATTTCCTGTTTTATAACAAGTAGCCTCCATTTATTTACAGAGAGACATTTCCTGTTTTATAACAAGTAGCCTCCATTTATTTACAGAGAGACATTTCCTGTTTTATAACAAGTAGCCTCCATTTATTTACAGAGAGACATTTCCTGTTTTATAACAAGTAGCCTCCATTTATTTACAGAGAGACATTTCCTGTTTTATAACAAGTAGCCTCCATTTATTTACAGAGAGACATTTCCTGTTTTATAACAAGTAGCCTCCATTTATTTACAGAGAGACATTTCCTGTTTTATAACAAGTAGCCTCCATTTATTTACAGAGAGACATTTCCTGTTTTATAACAAGTAGCCTCCATTTATTTACAGAGAGACATTTCCTGTTTTATAACAAGTAGCCTCCATTTATTTACAGAGAGACATTTCCTGTTTTATAACAAGTAGCCTCCATTTATTTACAGAGAGACATTTCCTGTTTTATAACAAGTAGCCTCCATTTATTTACAGACATTTCCTGAGACATTTCCTGTTTTATAACAAGTAGCCTCCATTTATTTACAGAGAGACATTTCCTGTTTTATAACAAGTAGCCTCCATTTATTTACAGAGAGACATTTCCTGTTTTATAACAAGTAGCCTCCATTTATTTACAGAGAGACATTTCCTGTTTTATAACAAGTAGCCTCCATTTATTTACAGAGAGACATTTCCTGTTTTATAACAAGTAGCCTCCATTTATTTACAGAGAGACATTTCCTGTTTTATAACAAGTAGCCTCCATTTATTTACAGAGAGACATTTCCTGTTTTATAACAAGTAGCCTCCATTTATTTACAGAGAGACATTTCCTGTTTTATAACAAGTAGCCTCCATTTATTTACAGAGAGACATTTCCTGTTTTATAACAAGTAGCCTCCATTTATTTACAGAGAGACATTTCCTGTTTTATAACAAGTAGCCTCCATTTATTTACAGAGAGACATTTCCTGTTTTATAACAAGTAGCCTCCATTTATTTACAGAGAGACATTTCCTGTTTTATAACAAGTAGCCTCCATTTATTTACAGAGAGACATTTCCTGTTTTATAAGCCTCCATTTATTTACAGAGAGACATTTCCTGTTTTATAACAAGTAGCCTCCATTTATTACAGCATTTCCATTTATTTACAGAGAGACATTTCCTGTTTTATAACAAGTAGCCTCCATTTATTTACAGAGAGACATTTCCTGTTTTATAACAAGTAGCCTCCATTTATTTACAGACATTTCCTGTTTTATAACAGCCTCCATTTATTTACAGAGAGACATTTCCTGTTTTATAACAAGTAGCCTCCATTTATTTACAGAGAGACATTTCCTGTTTTATAACAAGTAGCCTCCATTTATTTACAGAGAGACATTTCCTGTTTTATAACAAGTAGCCTCCATTTATTTACAGAGAGACATTTCCTGTTTTATAACAAGTAGCCTCCATTTATTTACAGAGAGACATTTCCTGTTTTATAACAAGTAGCCTCCATTTATTTACAGAGAGACATTTCCTGTTTTATAACAAGTAGCCTCCATTTATTTACAGAGAGACATTTCCTGTTTTATAACAAGTAGCCTCCATTTATTTACAGAGAGACATTTCCTGTTTTATAACAAGTAGCCTCCATTTATTTACAGAGAGACATTTCCTGTTTTATAACAAGTAGCCTCCATTTATTTACAGAGAGACATTTCCTGTTTTATAACAAGTAGCCTCCATTTATTTACAGAGAGACATTTAGCCTCCATTTATTTGTTTTATAACAAGTAGCCTCCATTTATTTACAGAGAGACATTTCCTGTTTTATAACAAGTAGCCTCCATTTATTTACAGAGAGACATTTCCTGTTTTATAACAAGTAGCCTCCATTTATTTACAGAGAGACATTTCCTGTTTTATAACAAGTAGCCTCCATTTATTTACAGAGAGACATTTCCTGTTTTATAACAAGTAGCCTCCATTTATTTACAGAGAGACATTTCCTGTTTTATAACAAGTAGCCTCCATTTATTTACAGAGAGACATTTCCTGTTTTATAACAAGTAGCCTCCATTTATTTACAGAGAGACATTTCCTGTTTTATAACAAGTAGCCTCCATTTATTTACAGAGAGACATTTCCTGTTTTATAACAAGTAGCCTCCATTTATTTACAGAGAGACATTTCCTGTTTTATAACAAGTAGCCTCCATTTATTTACAGAGAGACATTTCCTGTTTTATAACAAGTAGCCTCCATTTATTTACAGAGAGACATTTCCTGTTTTATAACAAGTAGCCTCCATTTATTTACAGAGAGACATTTCCTGTTTTATAACAAGTAGCCTCCATTTATTTACAGAGAGACATTTCCTGTTTTATAACAAGTAGCCTCCATTTATTTACAGAGAGACATTTCCTGTTTTATAACAAGTAGCCTCCATTTATTTACAGAGAGACATTTCCTGTTTTATAACAAGTAGCCTCCATTTATTTACAGAGAGACATTTCCTGTTTTATAACAAGTAGCCTCCATTTATTTACAGAGAGACATTTCCTGTTTTATAACAAGTAGCCTCCATTTATTTACAGAGAGACATTTCCTGTTTTATAACAAGTAGCCTCCATTTATTTACAGAGAGACATTTCCTGTTTTTTAGCCTCCATTTATTTACAGAGAGACATTTCCTGTTTTATAACAAGTAGCCTCCATTTATTTACAGAGAGACATTTCCTGTTTTATAACAAGTAGCCTCCATTTATTTACAGAGAGACATTTCCTGTTTTATAACAAGTAGCCTCCATTTATTTACAGAGAGACATTTCCTGTTTTATAACAAGTAGCCTCCATTTATTTACAGAGAGACATTTCCTGTTTTATAACAAGTAGCCTCCATTTATTTACAGAGTAGACATTTCCTGTTTTATAACAAGTAGCCTCCATTTATTTAGACATTTCCTGTTTTATCAAGTAGCCTCCATTTATTTACAGAGAGACATTTCCTGTTTTATAACAAGTAGCCTCCATTTATTTACAGAGAGACATTTCCTGTTTTATAACAAGTAGCCTCCATTTATTTACAGAGAGACATTTCCTGTTTTATAACAAGTAGCCTCCATTTATTTACAGAGAGACATTTCCTGTTTTATAACAAGTAGCCTCCATTTATTTACAGAGAGACATTTCCTGTTTTATAACAAGTAGCCTCCATTTATTTACAGAGAGACATTTCCTGTTTTATAACAAGTAGCCTCCATTTATTTACAGAGAGACATTTCCTGTTTTATAACAAGTAGCCTCCATTTATTTACAGAGAGACATTTCCTGTTTTATAACAAGTAGCCTCCATTTATTTACAGAGAGACATTTCCTGTTTTATAACAAGTAGCCTCCATTTATTTTTCCATTTGTTTTATAACAAGTAGCCTCCATTTATTTACAGAGAGACATTTCCTGTTTTATAACAAGTAGCCTCCATTTATTTACAGAGAGACATTTCCTGTTTTATAACAAGTAGCCTCCATTTATTTATTTCCTGTTTTATAACAGTAGAGAGACATTTCCTGTTTTATAACAAGTAGCCTCCATTTATTTACAGAGAGACATTTCCTGTTTTATAACAAGTAGCCTCCATTTATTTACAGAGAGACATTTCCTGTTTTATAACAAGTAGCCTCCATTTATTTACAGAGAGACATTTCCTGTTTTATAACAAGTAGCCTCCATTTATTTACAGAGAGACATTTCCTGTTTTATAACAAGTAGCCTCCATTTATTTACAGAGAGACATTTCCTGTTTTATAACAAGTAGCCTCCATTTATTTACAGAGAGACATTTCCTGTTTTATAACAAGTAGCCTCCATTTATTTACAGAGAGACATTTCCTGTTTTATAACAAGTAGCCTCCATTTATTTACAGAGAGACATTTCCTGTTTTATAACAAGTAGCCTCCATTTATTTACAGAGAGACATTTCCTGTTTTATTTATTTATTTACAGAGAGACATTTCCTGTTTTATAACAAGTAGCCTCCATTTATTTACAGAGAGTTTAACAAGTACATTTCCTGTTTTATAACAAGTAGCCTCCATTTATTTACAGAGAGACATTTCCTGTTTTATAACAAGTAGCCTCCATTTATTTACAGAGAGACATTTCCTGTTTTATAACAAGTAGCCTCCATTTATTTACAGAGAGACATTTCCTGTTTTATAACAAGTAGCCTCCATTTATTTACAGAGAGACATTTCCTGTTTTATAACAAGTAGCCTCCATTTATTTACAGAGAGACATTTCCTGTTTTATAACAAGTAGCCTCCATTTATTTACAGAGAGACATTTCCTGTTTTATAACAAGTAGCCTCCATTTATTTACAGAGAGACATTTCCTGTTTTATAACAGTAGCCTCCATTTATTTACATTTCCTGTTTTATAACAAGTAGCCTCCATTTATTTACAGAGAGACATTTCCTGTTTTATAACAAGTAGCCTACAGAGAGACATTTCCTGTTTTATAACAAGTAGCCTCC
>NC_088240.1:92115236-92157736 GCF_036934945.1 Oncorhynchus masou masou
CATTTATTTACAGAGAGACATTTCCTGTTTTATAACAAGTAGCCTCCATTTATTTACAGAGAGACATTTCCTGTTTTATAACAAGTAGCCTCCATTTATTTACAGAGAGACATTTCCTGTTTTATAACAAGTAGCCTCCATTTATTTACAGAGAGACATTTCCTGTTTTATAACAAGTAGCCTCCATTTATTTACAGAGAGACATTTCCTGTTTTATAACAAGTAGCCTCCATTTATTTACAGAGAGACATTTCCTGTTTTATAACAAGTAGCCTCCATTTATTTACAGAGAGACATTTCCTGTTTTATAACAAGTAGCCTCCATTTATTTACAGAGAGACATTTCCTGTTTTATAACAAGTAGCCTCCATTTATTTACAGAGAGACATTTCCTGTTTTATAACAAGTAGCCTCCATTTATTTACAGAGAGACATTTCCTGTTTTATAACAAGTAGCCTCCATTTATTTACAGAGACATTTCCTGTTTTATAACAAGTAGCCTCCATTTATTTACAGAGAGACATTTCCTGTTTTATAACAAGTAGCCTCCATTTATTTACAGAGAGACATTTCCTGTTTTATAACAAGTAGCCTCCATTTATTTACAGAGAGACATTTCCTGTTTTATAACAAGTAGCCTCCATTTATTTACAGAGAGACATTTCCTGTTTTATAACAAGTAGCCTCCATTTATTTACAGAGAGACATTTCCTGTTTTATAACAAGTAGCCTCCATTTATTTACAGAGAGACATTTCCTGTTTTATAACAAGTAGCCTCCATTTATTTACAGAGAGACATTTCCTGTTTTATAACAAGTAGCCTCCATTTATTTACAGAGAGACATTTCTCCATTTATTTACAGAGACATTTCCTGTTTTATAACAAGTATTTTATTTACAGAGAGACATTTCCTGTTTTATAACAAGTAGCCTCCATTTATTTACAGAGAGACATTTCCTGTTTTATAACAAGTAGCCTCCATTTATTTACAGAGAGACATTTCCTGTTTTATAACAAGTAGCCTCCATTTATTTACAGAGAGACATTTCCTGTTTTATAACAAGTAGCCTCCATTTATTTACAGAGAGACATTTCCTGTTTTATAACAAGTAGCCTCCATTTATTTACAGAGAGACATTTCCTGTTTTATAACAAGTAGCCTCCATTTATTTACAGAGAGACATTTCCTGTTTTATAACAAGTAGCCTCCATTTATTTACAGAGAGACATTTCCTGTTTTATAACAAGTAGCCTCCATTTATTTACAGAGAGACATTTCCTGTTTTATAACAAGTAGCCTCCATTTATTTACAGAGAGACATTTCCTGTTTTATAACAAGTAGCCTCCATTTATTTACAGAGAGACATTTCCTGTTTTATAACAAGTAGCCTCCATTTATTTACAGAGAGACATTTCCTGTTTTATAACAAGTAGCCTCCATTTATTTACAGAGAGACATTTCCTGTTTTATAACAAGTAGCCTCCATTTATTTACAGAGAGACATTTCCTGTTTTATAACAAGTAGCCTCCATTTATTTACAGAGAGACATTTCCTGTTTTATAACAAGTTCCACAGAGAGACATTTCCTGTTTTATAACAAGTAGCCTCCATTTATTTACAGAGAGACATTTCCTGTTTTATAACAAGTAGCCTCCATTTATTTACAGAGAGACATTTCCTGTTTTATAACAAGTAGCCTCCATTTATTTACAGAGCCTCCATTTATTTACAGACATTTCCTGTTTTATAACAAGTAGCTGTTTTATAACTCCATTTATTTACAGAGAGACATTTCCTGTTTTATAACAAGTAGCCTCCATTTATTTACAGAGAGACATTTCCTGTTTTATAACAAGTAGCCTCCATTTATTTACAGAGAGACATTTCCTGTTTTATAACAAGTAGCCTCCATTTATTTACAGAGACATTTCCTGTTTTATAACAAGTAGCCTCCATTTATTTACAGAGAGACATTTCCTGTTTTATAACAAGTAGCCTCCATTTATTTACAGAGAGACATTTCCTGTTTTATAACAAGTAGCCTCCATTTATTTACAGAGAGACATTTCCTGTTTTATAACAAGTAGCCTCCATTTATTTACAGAGAGACATTTCCTGTTTTATAACAAGTAGCCTCCATTTATTTACAGAGAGACATTTCCTGTTTTATAACAAGTAGCCTCCATTTATTTACAGAGAGACATTTCCTGTTTTATAACAAGTAGCCTCCATTTATTTACAGAGAGACATTTCCTGTTTTATAACAAGTAGCCTCCATTTATTTACAGAGAGACATTTCCTGTTTTATAACAAGTAGCCTCCATTTATTTACAGAGAGACATTTCCTGTTTTATAACAAGTAGCCTCCATTTATTTACAGAGAGACATTTCCTGTTTTATAACAAGTAGCCTCCATTTATTTACAGAGAGACATTTCCTGTTTTATAACAAGTAGCCTCCATTTATTTACAGAGAGACATTTCCTGTTTTATAACAAGTAGCCTCCATTTATTTACAGAGAGACATTTCCTGTTTTATAACAAGTAGCCTCCATTTATTTACAGAGAGACATTTCCTGTTTTATAACAAGTAGCCTCCATTTATTTACAGAGAGACATTTCCTGTTTTATAACAAGTAGCCTCCATTTATTTACAGAGAGACATTTCCTGTTTTATAACAAGTAGCCTCCATTTATTTACAGAGAGACATTTCCTGTTTTATAACAAGTAGCCTCCATTTATTTACAGAGAGACATTTCCTGTTTTATAACAAGTAGCCTCCATTTATTTACAGAGACATTTCCTGTTTTATAACAAGTAGCCTTTTATTTCCTGTTTTATAACAAGTAGCCTCCATTTATTTACAGAGAGACATTTCCTGTTTTATAACAAGTAGCCTTTTATAATTTATTTACAGAGAGACATTTCCTGTTTTATAACAGGTAGCCTCCATTTATTTACAGAGAGACATTTCCTGTTTTATAACAAGTAGCCTCCATTTATTTACAGAGAGACATTTCCTGTTTTATAACAAGTAGCCAGAGAGACATTTATTTATAACAAGTAGCCTCCATTTATTTACAGAGAGACATTTCCTGTTTTATAACAAGTAGCCTCCATTTATTTACAGAGAGACATTTCCTGTTTTATAACAAGTAGCCTCCATTTATTTACAGAGAGACATTTCCTGTTTTATAACAAGTAGCCTCCATTTATTTACAGAGAGACATTTCCTGTTTTATAACAAGTAGCCTCCATTTATTTACAGAGAGACATTTCCTGTTTTATAACAAGTAGCCTCCATTTATTTACAGAGAGACATTTCATAACAAGTAGCCTCCATTTATTTACAGAGAGACATTTCCTGTTTTATAACAAGAGAGACATTTCCTGTTTTATAACAGGTCCATTTATTTACAGAGAGACATTTCCTGTTTTATAACAAGTAGCCTCCATTTATTTACAGAGAGACATTTCCTGTTTTATAACAAGTAGCCTCCATTTATTTACAGAGAGACATTTCCTGTTTTATAACAAGTAGCCTCCATTTATTTACAGAGAGACATTTCCTGTTTTATAACAAGTAGCCTCCATTTATTTACAGAGAGACATTTCCTGTTTTATAACAAGTAGCCTCCATTTATTTACAGAGAGACATTTCCTGTTTTATAACAAGTAGCCTCCATTTATTTACAGAGAGACATTTCCTGTTTTATAACAAGTAGCCTCCATTTATTTACAGAGAGTTTTATAACAAGACATTTATTTACAGAGAGACATTTCCTGTTTTATAACAAGTAGCCTCCATTTATTTACAGAGAGACATTTCCTGTTTTATAACAATTTCCTGTTTTATAACAAGTAGCCTCCATTTATTTACAGAGAGACATTTCCTGTTTTATAACAAGTAGCCTCCATTTATTTACAGAGAGACATTTCCTGTTTTATAACAAGTAGCCTCCATTTATTTACAGAGAGACATTTCCTGTTTTATAACAAGTAGCCTCCATTTATTTACCATTTATTTACAGAGAGACATTTCCTGTTTTATAACAAGTAGCCTCCATTTATTTACAGAGAGACATTTCCTGTTTTATAACAAGTAGCCTCCATTTATTTACAGAGAGACATTTCCTGTTTTATAACAAGTAGCCTCCATTTATTTACAGAGAGACATTTCCTGTTTTATAACAAGTAGCCTCCATTTATTTACAGAGAGACATTTCCTGTTTTATAACAAGTAGCCTCCATTTATTTACAGAGAGACATTTCCTGTTTTATAACAAGTAGCCTCCATTTATTTACAGAGAGACATTTCCTGTTTTATAACAAGTAGCCTCCATTTATTTACAGAGAGACATTTCCTGTTTTATAACAAGTAGCCTCCATTTATTTACAGAGAGACATTTCCTGTTTTATAACAAGTAGCCTCCATTTATTTACAGAGAGACATTTCCTTTTTATAACAAGTAGCGTCCATTTATTTACAGAGAGACATTTCCTGTTTTATAACAAGTAGCCTCCATTTATTTACAGAGAGACATTTCCTGTTTTATAACAAGTAGCCTCCATTTATTTACAGAGAGACATTTCCTGTTTTATAACAAGTAGCCTCCATTTATTTACAGAGAGACATTTCCTGTTTTATAACAAGTAGCCTCCATTTATTTACAGAGAGACATTTCCTGTTTTATAACAAGTAGCCTCCATTTATTTACAGAGAGACATTTCCTGTTTTATAACAAGTAGCCTCCATTTATTTACAGAGAGACATTTCCTGTTTTATAACAAGTAGCCTCCATTTATTTACAGAGAGACATTTCCTGTTTTATAACAAGTTTTTTATTTACAGAGAGACATTTCCTGTTTTATAACAAGTAGCCTCCATTTATTTACAGAGAGACATTTCCTGTTTTATAACAAGTAGCCTATTTATTTACAGAGAGACATTTCCATAGCCTCCATTTATTTACAGAGAGACATTTCCTGTTTCCATTTATTTACAGAGAGACATTTCCTGTTTTATAACAAGTAGCCTCCATTTATTTACAGAGAGACATTTCCTGTTTTATAACAAGTAGCCTCCATTTATTTACAGAGAGACATTTCCTGTTTTATAACAAGTAGCCTCCATTTATTTACAGAGAGACATTTCCTGTTTTATAACAAGTAGCCTCCATTTATTTACAGAGAGACATTTCCTGTTTTATAACAAGTAGCCTCCATTTATTTACAGAGAGACATTTCCTGTTTTATAACAAGCCTCCATTTATTTACAGAGAGACATTTCCTGTTTTATAACAAGTAGCCTCCATTTATTTACAGAGAGACATTTCCTGTTTTATAACAAGTAGCCTCCATTTATTTACAGAGAGACATTTCCTGTTTTATAACAAGTAGCCTCCATTTATTTACAGAGAGACATTTCCTGTTTTATAACAAGTAGCCTCCATTTATTTACAGAGAGACATTTCCTGTTTTATAACAAGTATTTATTTACAGCATTTCTCCATTTATTTACAGAGAGACATTTCCTGTTTTATAACAAGTAGCCTCCATTTATTTACAGAGAGACATTTCCTGTTTTATAACAGAGCCTCCATTTATTTACAGAGAGACATTTCCTGTTTTATAACAAGTAGCCTCCATTTATTTACAGAGAGACATTTCCTGTTTTATAACAAGTAGCCTCCATTTATTTACAGAGAGACATTTCCTGTTTTATAACAAGTAGCCTATTTATTTACAGAGAGACATTTCCTGTTTTATAACAAGTAGCCTCCATTTATTTACAGAGAGACATTTCCTGTTTTATAACAAGTAGCCTCCATTTATTTACAGAGAGACATTTCCTGTTTTATAACAAGTAGTTTTATAAGAGAGACATTTCCTGTTTTATAACAAGTAGCCTCCATTTATTTACAGAGAGACATTTCCTGTTTTATAACAAGTAGCCTTTCCATTTATTTACAGAGAGACATTTCCTGTTTTATAACAAGTAGCCTCCATTTATTTACAGAGAGACATTTCCTGTTTTATAACAAGTAGCCTCCATTTATTTACAGAGAGACATTTCCTGTTTTATAACAAGTAGCCTCCATTTATTTACAGAGAGACATTTCCTGTTTTATAACAAGTAGCCTCCATTTATTTACAGAGAGACATTTCCTGTTTTATAACAAGTAGCCTCCATTTATTTACAGAGAGACATTTCCTGTTTTATAACATTTTTATTTACAGAGAGACATTTCCTGTTTTATAACAAGTAGCCTCCATTTATTTACAGAGAGACATTTCCTGTTTTATAACAAGTAGCCTCCATTTATTTACAGAGAGACATTTCCTGTTTTATAACAAGTAGCCTCCATTTATTTACAGAGAGACATTTCCTGTTTTATAACAAGTAGCCTCCATTTATTTACAGAGAGACATTTCCTGTTTTATAACAAGTAGCCTCCATTTATTTACAGAGAGACATTTCCTGTTTTATAACAAGTATTTATTTACAGAGAGACATTTCTGTTTTATAACCATTTATTTACAGAGAGACATTTCAGTTTTATAACAAGTAGCCTCCATTTATTTACAGAGAGACATTTCCTGTTTTATAACAAGTAGCCTCCATTTATTTACAGAGAGACATTTCCTGTTTTATAACAAGTAGCCTCCATTTATTTACAGAGAGACATTTCCTGTTTTATAACAAGTAGCCTCCATTTATTTACAGAGAGACATTTCCTGTTTTATAACAAGTAGCCTCCATTTATTTACAGAGAGACATTTCCTGTTTTATAACAAGTAGCCTCCATTTATTTACAGAGAGACATTTCCTGTTTTATAACAAGTAGCCTCCATTTATTTACAGAGAGACATTTCCTGTTTTATAACAGGTAGCCTATTTATTTACAGCATTTCTGTTTTATAACAAGTAGCATTTATTTACAGAGAGACATTTCCTGTTTTATAACAAGTAGCCTCCATTTATTTACAGAGAGACATTTCCTGTTTTATAACAAGTAGCCTCCATTTATTTACAGAGAGACATTTCCTGTTTTATAACAAGTAGCCTCCATTTATTTACAGAGAGACATTTCCTGTTTTATAACAAGTAGCCTCCATTTATTTACAGAGAGACATTTCCTGTTTTATAACAAGTAGCCTCCATTTATTTACAGAGAGACATTTCATAACAAGTTCCATTTATTTACAGAGAGACATTTCCTGTTTTATAACAAGCCTCCATTTATTTACAGAGAGACATTTCCTGTTTTATAACATAGCCTTTTATTTACAGAGAGACATTTCCTGTTTTATAACAAGTAGCCTCCATTTATTTACAGAGAGACATTTCCTGTTTTATAACAAGTAGCCTCCATTTATTTACAGAGAGACATTTCCTGTTTTATAACAAGTAGCCTCCATTTATTTACAGAGAGACATTTCCTGTTTTATAACAAGTTTTTATTTACAGAGAGACATTTCCTGTTTTATAACAAGTAGCCTCCATTTATTTACAGAGAGACATTTCCTGTTTTATAACAAGTAGCCTCCATTTTATAACAAGTAGCCTCCATTTATTTACAGAGAGACTCCATTTATTTACAGAGAGACATTTCCTGATAACAAGTAGCCTCCATTTATTTACAGAGAGACATTTTTTTATAACAAGTAGCCTCCATTTATTTACAGAGAGACATTTCCTGTTTTATAACAAGTAGCCTCCATTTATTTACAGAGAGACATTTCTGTTTTATAACAAGTAGCATTTATTTACAGAGAGACATTTCCTGTTTTATAACAGTAGCCTCCATTTATTTACAGAGAGACATTTCCTGTTTTATAACAAGTAGCCTCCATTTATTTACAGAGAGACATTTCCTGTTTTATAACAAGTAGCCTCCATTTATTTACAGAGAGACATTTCCTGTTTTATAACAAGTAGCCTCCATTTATTTACAGAGAGACATTTCCTGTTTTATAACAAGTAGCCTCCATTTATTTACAGAGAGACATTTCCTGTTTTATAACAAGTAGCCTCCATTTATTTACAGAGAGACATTTCCTGTTTTATAACAAGTAGCCTCCATTTATTTACAGAGACATTTCCTGTTTTATAACAAGTTTTTATTTACAGAGAGACATTTCCTGTTTTATAACAAGTAGCCTCCATTTATTTACAGAGAGACATTTCCTGTTTTATAACAAGTAGCCTCCATTTATTTACAGAGAGACATTTCCTGTTTTATAACAAGTAGCCTCCATTTTTACAGAGAGACATTTACAGAGAGACATTTCCTGTTTTATAACAAGTAGCCTCCATTTATTTACAGAGAGACATTTCCTGTTTTATAACAGAGCCTCCATTTATTTACAGAGAGACATTTCCTGTTTTATAACAAGTAGCCTCCATTTATTTACAGAGAGACATTTCCTGTTTTATAACAAGTAGCCTCCATTTATTTACAGAGAGACATTTCCTGTTTTATAACAAGTAGCCTCCATTTATTTACAGAGAGACATTTCCTGTTTTATAACAAGTAGCCTCCATTTATTTACAGAGAGACATTTCCTGTTTTATAACAAGTAGCCTCCATTTATTTACAGAGAGACATTTCCTGTTTTATAACAAGTAGCCTCCATTTATTTACAGAGAGACATTTCCTGTTTTATAACAAGTAGCCTCCATTTATTTACAGAGAGACATTTCCTGTTTTATAACAAGTAGCCTCCATTTATTTACAGAGAGACATTTCCTGTTTTATAACAAGTAGCCTCCATTTATTTACAGAGAGACATTTCCTGTTTTATAACAAGTAGCCTCCATTTATTTACAGAGAGACATTTCCTGTTTTATAACAAGTAGCCTCCATTTATTTACAGAGAGACATTTCCTGTTTTATAACAAGTAGCCTCCATTTATTTACAGAGAGACATTTCCTGTTTTATAACAAGTAGCCTCCATTTATTTACAGAGAGACATTTCCTGTTTTATAACAAGTAGCCTCAAGTAGCATTTATTTACAGAGAGACATTTCCTGTTTTATAACAAGTAGCCTCCATTTATTTACAGAGAGACATTTCCTGTTTTATAACAAGTAGCCTCCATTTATTTACAGAGAGACATTTCCTGTTTTATAACAAGTAGCCTCCATTTATTTACAGAGAGACATTTCCTGTTTTATAACAAGTAGCCTCCATTTATTTACAGAGAGATAACATAGCCTTTTATTTACAGAGAGACATTTCCTGTTTTATAACAAGTAGCCTCCATTTATTTACAGAGAGACATTTCCTGTTTTATAACAAGTAGCCTCCATTTATTTACAGAGAGACATTTCCTGTTTTATAACAAGTAGCCTCCATTTATTTATAACAGAGATTTATTTACAGACATTTCCAAGTAGTTTTATAACATTTCCTGTTTTATAACAAGTAGCCTCCATTTATTTACAGAGAGACATTTCCTGTTTTATAACAAGTAGCAGAGAGACATTTCCATTTATTTACAGAGAGACATTTCCTGTTTTATAACAAGTAGCCTCCATTTATTTACAGAGAGACATTTCCTGTTTTATAACAAGTAGCCTCCATTTATTTACAGAGAGACATTTCCTGTTTTATAACAAGTAGCCTCCATTTATTTACAGAGAGACATTTCCTGTTTTATAACAAGTAGCCTCCATTTATTTACAGAGAGACATTTCCTGTTTTATAACAAGTAGCCTCCATTTATTTACAGAGAGACATTTCCTGTTTTATAACAAGTAGCCTCCATTTATTTACAGAGACATTTCCTGTTTTATAACATTTTTATTTACAGAGAGACATTTCCTGTTTTATAACAAGTAGCCTCCATTTATTTACAGAGAGACATTTCCTGTTTTATAACAAGTAGCCTCCATTTATTTACAGAGAGACATTTCCTGTTTTATAACAAGTAGCCTCCATTTATTTATTTATTTTTATAACAGAGCCTCCATTTATTTACAGACATTTCCTGTTTTATAACAAGTAGCCTCCATTTATTTACAGAGAGACATTTCCTGTTTTATAACAAGTAGCCTCCATTTATTTACAGAGAGACATTTCCTGTTTTATAACAAGTAGCCTCCATTTATTTACAGAGAGACATTTCCTGTTTTATAACAAGTAGCCTCCATTTATTTACAGAGAGACATTTTTATTTACAGAGAGACATTTCCTGTTTTATAACAAGTAGCCTCCATTTATTTACAGAGAGACATTTCCTGTTTTATAACAAGTAGCCTCCATTTATTTACAGAGAGACATTTATAACAGAGATTTATTTACAGACATTTCCTGTTTTATAACAAGTAGCCTCCATTTATTTACAGAGAGACATTTCCTGTTTTATAACAAGTCCATTTATTTACAGAGAGACATTTCCTGTTTTATAACAAGTAGCCTCCATTTATTTACAGAGAGACATTTCCTGTTTTATAACAAGTAGCCTCCATTTATTTACAGAGAGACATTTCCTGTTTTATAACAAGTAGCCTCCATTTATTTACAGAGAGACATTTCCTGTTTTATAACAAGTAGCCTCCATTTATTTACAGAGAGACATTTCCTGTTTTATAACAAGTAGCCTCCATTTATTTACAGAGAGACATTTCCTGTTTTATAACAAGTTTTATAACATTTCCTGTTTTATAACAAGTAGCCTCCATTTATTTACAGAGAGACATTTCCTGTTTTATAACATTTCCTGTTTTATAACAAGTAGCCTCCATTTATTTACAGAGAGACATTTCCTGTTTTATAACAAGTAGCCTCCATTTATTTACAGAGAGACATTTCCTGTTTTATAACAAGTAGCCTCCATTTATTTACAGAGAGACATTTCCTGTTTTATAACAAGTAGCCTCCATTTATTTACAGAGAGACATTTCCTGTTTTATAACAAGTAGCCTCCATTTATTTACAGAGAGACATTTCCTGTTTTATAACAAGTAGCCTCCATTTATTTACAGAGAGACATTTCCTGTTTTATAACAAGTAGCCTCCATTTATTTACAGAGAGACATTTCCTGTTTTATAACAAGTAGCCTCCATTTATTTACAGAGAGACATTTCCTGTTTTATAACAAGTAGCCTCCATTTATTTACAGAGAGACATTTCCTGTTTTATAACAAGTAGCCTCCATTTATTTACAGAGAGACATTTCCTGTTTTATAACAAGTAGCCTCCATTTATTTACAGAGAGACATTTCCTGTTTTATAACAAGTAGCCTCCATTTATTTACAGAGAGACATTTATAACAAGTTTTTATTTACAGAGAGACATTTCCTGTTTTATAACAAGTAGCCTCCATTTATTTACAGAGAGACATTTCCTGTTTTATAACAAGTAGCCTCCATTTATTTACAGAGAGACATTTCCTGTTTTATAACAAGTAGCCTCCATTTATTTACAGAGAGACATTTCCTGTTTTATAACAAGTAGCCTCCATTTATTTACAGAGAGACATTTCCTGTTTTATAACAAGTAGCCTCCATTTATTTACAGAGAGACATTTATTTACAGAGAGACATTTCCTGTTTTATAACAAGTAGCCTCCATTTATTTACAGAGAGACATTTCCTGTTTTATAACAGATTTATTTACAGACATTTCCTGTTTTATAACAAGTAGCCTCCATTTATTTACAGAGAGACATTTCTGTTTTATAACCAGTAGCCTCCATTTATTTACAGAGAGACATTTCCTGTTTTATAACAAGTAGCCTCCATTTATTTACAGAGAGACATTTCCTGTTTTATAACAAGTAGCCTCCATTTATTTACAGAGAGACATTTCCTGTTTTATAACAAGTAGCCTCCATTTATTTACAGAGAGACATTTCCTGTTTTATAACAAGTAGCCTCCATTTATTTACAGAGAGACATTTCCTGTTTTATAACAAGTAGCCTCCATTTATTTACAGAGAGACATTTCCTGTTTTATAACAAGTAGCCTCCATTTATTTACAGAGAGACATTTCCTGTTTTATAACAAGTAGCCTCCATTTATTTACAGAGAGACATTTCCTGTTTTATAACAAGTAGCCTCCATTTATTTACAGAGAGACATTTCCTGTTTTATAACAAGTAGCCTCCATTTATTTACAGAGAGACATTTCCTGTTTTATAACAGGTAGCCTCCATTTATTTACAGAGAGACATTTCCTGTTTTATAACAAGTAGCATTTATTTACAGAGAGACATTTCCTGTTTTATAACAAGTAGCCTCCATTTATTTACAGAGAGACATTTCCTGTTTTATAACAAGTAGCCTCCATTTATTTACAGAGAGACATTTCCTGTTTTATAACAAGTAGCCTCCATTTATTTACAGAGAGACATTTCCTGTTTTATAACAAGTAGCCTCCATTTATTTACAGAGAGACATTTCCTGTTTTATAACAAGTAGCCTCCATTTATTTACAGAGAGACATTTCCTGTTTTATAACAAGTAGCCTCCATTTATTTACAGAGAGACATTTCCTGTTTTATAACAAGTAGCCTCCATTTATTTACAGAGAGACATTTCCTGTTTTATAACAAGTAGCCTCCATTTATTTACAGAGAGACATTTCCTGTTTTATAACAAGTAGCCTCCATTTATTTACAGAGAGACAGTTTTATAACAAGTAGATTTATTTACAGAGAGACATTTCCTGTTTTATAACAAGTAGCCTCCATTTATTTACAGAGAGACATTTCCTGTTTTATAACAAGTAGCCTCCATTTATTTACAGAGAGACATTTCCTGTTTTATAACAAGTAGCCTCCATTTATTTACAGAGAGACATTTCCTGTTTTATAACAAGTAGCCTCCATTTATTTACAGAGAGACATTTCCTGTTTTATAACAAGTAGCCTCCATTTATTTACAGAGAGACATTTCCTGTTTTATAACAAGTAGCAGAGAGACATTTCCTGTTTTATAACAAGTAGCCTCCATTTATTTACAGAGAGACATTTCCTGTTTTATAACAAGTAGCCTCCATTTATTTACAGAGAGACATTTCCTGTTTTATAACAAGTAGCCTCCATTTATTTACAGAGAGACATTTCCTGTTTTATAACAAGTAGCCTCCATTTATTTACAGAGAGACATTTCCTGTTTTATAACAAGTAGCCTCCATTTATTTACAGAGAGACATTTCCTGTTTTATAACAAGTAGCCTCCATTTATTTACAGAGAGACATTTCCTGTTTTATAACAAGTAGCCTCCATTTATTTACAGAGAGACATTTCCTGTTTTATAACAAGTAGCCTCCATTTATTTACAGAGAGACATTTCCTGTTTTATAACAAGTAGCCTCCATTTATTTACAGAGAGACATTTCCTGTTTTATAACAAGTAGCCTCCATTTATTTACAGAGAGACATTTCCTGTTTTATAACAAGTAGCCTCCATTTATTTACAGAGAGACATTTCCTGTTTTATAACAAGTAGCCTCCATTTATTTACAGAGAGACATTTCCTGTTTTATAACAAGTAGCCTCCATTTATTTACAGATAACAAGAGACATTTCCTGTTTTATAACAAGTAGCCTCCATTTATTTACAGAGAGACATTTCCTGTTTTATAACAAGTAGCCTCCATTTATTTACAGAGAGACATTTCCTGTTTTATAACAAGTAGCCTCCATTTATTTACAGAGAGACATTTCCTGTTTTATAACAGGTAGCCTCCATTTATTTACAGAGAGACATTTCCTGTTTTATAACATAGCCTCCATTTATTTACAGAGAGACATTTCCTGTTTTATAACAAGTAGCCTCCATTTATTTACAGAGAGACATTTCCAAGTAGCCTCCATTTATTTACAGAGAGACATTTTATAACAAGTAGCCTCCATTTATTTACAGAGAGACATTTCCTGTTTTATAACAAGTAGCCTCCATTTATTTACAGAGAGACATTTCCTGTTTTATAACAAGTAGCCTCCATTTATTTACAGAGAGACATTTCCTGTTTTATAACAAGTAGCCTCCATTTAACAAGTAGCCTCCATTTATTTACAGAGAGACATTTCCTGTTTTATAACAAGTAGCCTCCATTTATTTACAGAGACATTTCCTGTTTTATAACAAGTAGCCTCCATTTATTTACAGTTTTATAACAAGTAGCCTCCATTTATTTACAGAGAGACATTTCCTGTTTTATAACAAGTAGCCTCCATTTATTTACAGAGAGACATTTCCTGTTTTATAACAAGTAGCCTCCATTTATTTACAGAGAGACATTTCCTGTTTTATAACAAGTAGCCTCCATTTATTTACAGAGAGACATTTCCTGTTTTATAACAAGTAGCCTCCATTTATTTACAGAGAGACATTTCCTGTTTTATAACAAGTAGCCTCCATTTATTTACAGAGAGACATTTCCTGTTTTATAACAAGTAGCCTCCATTTATTTACAGAGAGACATTTCCTGTTTTATAACAAGTAGCCTCCATTTATTTACAGAGAGACATTTCCTGTTTTATAACAAGTAGCCTCCATTTATTTACAGAGAGACATTTCCTGTTTTATAACAAGTAGCCTCCATTTATTTACAGAGAGACATTTCCTGTTTTATAACAAGTAGCCTCCATTTATTTACAGAGAGACATTTCCTGTTTTATAACAAGGCCTATTTATTTACAGAGAGACATTTCCATTTATTTACAGAGAGACATTTCCTGTTTTATAACAGGTTTTATAACAAGTAGCCTTTTATTTAAGAGAGACATTTCCTGTTTTATAACAAGTAGCCTCCATTTATTTACAGAGAGACATTTCCTGTTTTATAACAAGTAGCCTCCATTTATTTACAGAGAGACATTTCCTGTTTTATAACAAGTAGCCTCCATTTATTTACAGAGAGACATTTCCTGTTTTATAACAAGTAGCCTCCATTTATTTACAGAGAGACATTTCCTGTTTTATAACAAGTAGCCTCCATTTATTTACAGAGAGACATTTCCTGTTTTAACAGGTAATTTATTTACAGAGTTTCCTGTTTTATAACAAGCCTCCATTTATTTACAGAGAGACATTTCCTGTTTTATAACAAGTAGCCTCCATTTATTTACAGAGAGACATTTCCTGTTTTATAACAAGTAGCCTCCATTTATTTACAGAGAGACATTTCCTGTTTTATAACAAGTAGCCTCCATTTATTTACAGAGAGACATTTCCTGTTTTATAACAAGTAGCCTCCATTTATTTACAGAGAGACATTTCCTGTTTTATAACAAGCCTCCATTTATTTACAGAGAGACATTTCTGTTTTATAACAAGTAGCCTCCATTTATTTACAGAGAGACATTTCCAAGTAGCCTCCATTTATTTACAGAGAGACATTTCCTGTTTTTTCCTGTTTTATAACAAGTAGCCTCCATTTATTTACAGAGAGACATTTCCTGTTTTATAACAAGTAGCCTCCATTTATTTACAGAGAGACATTTCCTGTTTTATAACAAGTAGCCTCCATTTATTTACATTTCCTGTTTTATAACAAGAGACATTTCCTGTTTTATAACTGTTTTATAACAGAGTTTCCTGTTTTATAACAGCCTCCATTTATTTACAGAGAGACATTTCCTGTTTTATAACAAGTAGCCTCCATTTATTTACAGAGAGACATTTCCTGTTTTATAACAAGTAGCCTCAGAGAGACATTTATAACAAGTTACAGAGAGACATTTCCTGTTTTATAACAAGTAGCCTCCATTTATTTACAGAGAGACATTTCCTGTTTTATAACAAGTAGCCTCCATTTATTTACAGAGAGACATTTCCTTATAACAAGTTTATTTATTTACAAGAGACATTTCCTGTTTTATAACAAGTAGCCTCCATTTATTTACAGAGAGACATTTCCTGTTTTATAACAAGTAGCCTCCATTTATTTACAGAGAGACATTTCCTGTTTTATAACAAGTAGCCTCCATTTATTTACAGAGAGACATTTCCTGTTTTATAACAGGCCTCCAGCCTCCATTTATTTACAGAGAGACATTTCCTGTTTTATAACAAGTAGCCTCCATTTATTTACAGAGAGACATTTCCTGTTTTATAACAAGTAGCCTCCATTTATTTACAGAGAGACATTTCCTGTTTTATAACAAGTAGCCTCCATTTATTTACAGAGAGACATTTCCTGTTTTATAACAAGTAGCCTCCATTTATTTACAGAGAGACATTTCCTGTTTTATAACAAGTAGCCTCCATTTATTTACAGAGAGACATTTCCTGTTTTATAACAAGTAGCCTCCATTTATTTACAGAGAGACATTTCCTGTTTTATAACAAGTAATTTATTTACAGAGAGACATTTCCTGTTTTATAACAAGTAGCTCCATTTATTTACAGAGAGTTTTATAACAAGTAGCATTTCAGAGAGACATGTTTTATAACAAGTAGCCTCCATTTATTTACAGAGAGACATTTCCTGTTTTATAACAAGTAGCCTCCATTTATTTACAGAGACATTTCCTGACATTTTTATTTACAGAGAGACATTTTTTTTATAACAAGTAGCCTCCATTTATTTACAGAGAGACATTTCCTGTTTTATAACAATTTCCTGTTTTATAACAAGTTTCCTGTTTTATAACAAGTAGCCTCCATTTATTTACAGAGAGACATTTCCTGTTTTATAACAAGTAGCCTCCATTTATTTACAGAGAGACATTTCCTGTTTTATAACAAGTAGCCTCCATTTATTTACAGAGAGACATTTCCTGTTTTATAACAAGTAGCCTCCATTTATTTACAGAGAGACATTTCCTGTTTTATAACAAGTAGCCTCCATTTATTTACAGAGAGACATTTCCTGTTTTATAACAAGTAGCCTCCATTTATTTACAGAGAGACATTTCCTGTTTTATAACAAGGAGAGACATTTCCTGTTTTATAACAAGTAGCCTCCATTTATTTACAGAGAGACATTTCCTGTTTTATAACAGGTAGCCTCCATTTATTTACAGAGAGACATTTCCTGTTTTATAACAAGTAGCCTCCATTTATTTACAGAGAGACAGCCTCCATTTATTTACAGAGAGACATTTCCTGTTTTATAACAAGTAGCCTCCATTTATTTACAGAGAGACATTTCCTGTTTTATAACAAGTAGCCTCCATTTATTTACAGAGAGACATTTCCTGTTTTATAACAAGTAGCCTCCATTTATTTACAGAGAGACATTTCCTGTTTTATAACAAGTAGCCTCCATTTATTTACAGAGAGACATTTCCTGTTTTATAACAAGTAGCCTCCATTTATTTACAGAGAGACATTTCCTGTTTTATAACAAGTAGCCTCCATTTATTTACAGAGAGACATTTCCTGTTTTATAACAAGTAGCCTCCATTTATTTACAGAGAGACATTTCCTGTTTTATAACAAGTAGCCTCCATTTATTTACAGAGAGACATTTCCTGTTTTATAACAAGTAGCCTCCATTTATTTACAGAGAGACATTTCCTGTTTTATAACAAGTAGCCTCCATTTATTTACAGAGAGACATTTCCTGTTTTATAACAAGTAGCCTCCATTTATTTACAGAGAGACATTTCCTGTTTTATAACAAGTAGCCTCCATTTATTTACAGAGAGACATTTCCTGTTTTATAACAAGTAGCCTCCATTTATTTACAGAGAGACATTTCCTGTTTTATAACAAGTAGCCTAGCATTTCTGTTTTATAACCATTTATTTACAGAGAGACATTTCCTGTTTTATAACAAGTAGCCTCCATTTATTTACAGAGAGACATTTCCTGTTTTATAACAAGTAGCCTCCATTTATTTACAGAGAGACATTTCCTGTTTTATAACAAGTAGCCTCCATTTATTTACAGAGAGACATTTCCTGTTTTATAACAAGTAGCCTCCATTTATTTACAGAGAGACATTTCCTGTTTTATAACAAGTAGCCTCCATTTATTTACAGAGAGACATTTCCTGTTTTATAACAAGTAGCCTCCATTTATTTACAGAGAGACATTTCCTGTTTTATAACAAGTAGCCTCCATTTATTTACAGAGAGACATTTCCTGTTTTATAACAAGTAGCCTCCATTTATTTTTCCTGTTTTATAACAAGTAGCAGAGAGACATTTCCTGTTTTATAACAAGTAGCCTCCATTTATTTACAGAGAGACATTTCCTGTTTTATAACAAGTAGCCTCCATTTATTTACAGAGAGACATTTCCTGTTTTATAACAAGTAGCCTCCATTTATTTACAGAGAGACATTTCCTGTTTTATAACAAGTTTTATAGCCTCCATTTATTTACAGAGAGACATTTCCTGTTTTATAACAAGTAGCCTCCATTTATTTACAGAGAGACATTTCCTGTTTTATAACAAGTAGCCTCCATTTATTTACAGAGAGACATTTCCTGTTTTATAACAAGTAGCCTCCATTTATTTACAGAGAGACATTTCCTGTTTTATAACAAGTAGCCTCCATTTATTTACAGAGAGACATTTCCTGTTTTATAACAAGTAGCCTCCATTTATTTACAGAGAGACATTTCCTGTTTTATAACAGGTAGCCTCCATTTATTTACAGAGAGATTTCCTGTTTTATAACAAGTAGCCTCCATTTATTTACAGAGAGACATTTCCTGTTTTATAACAAGTAACAAGAGAGACATTTCCTGTTTTATAACAAGTAGCCTCCATTTATTTACAGAGAGACATTTCCTGTTTTATAACAAGTAGCCTCCATTTATTTACAGAGAGACATTTCCTGTTTTATAACAAGTAGCCTCCATTTAGTAGCCTCCATTTATTTACAGAGAGACATTTCCTGTTTTATAACAAGTAGCCTCCATTTATTTACAGAGAGACATTTCCTGTTTTATAACAAGCCTCCATTTATTTACAGAGAGACATTTCCTGTTTTATAACAAGTAGCATTTATTTACAGAGAGACATTTCCTGTTTTATAACAAGTAGCCTCCATTTATTTACAGAGAGACATTTCCTGTTTTATAACAAGTAGCCTCCATTTATTTACAGAGAGACATTTCCTGTTTTATAACAAGTAGCCTCCATTTATTTACAGAGAGACATTTCCTGTTTTATAACAAGTAGCCTCCATTTATTTACAGAGACATTTCCTGTTTTATAACAAGTAGCCTCCATTTATTTACAGAGAGACATTTCCTGTTTTATAACAAGTAGCCTCCATTTATTTACAGAGAGACATTTCCTGTTTTATAACAAGTAGCCTCCATTTATTTACAGAGAGACATTTCCTGTTTTATAACAAGTAGCCTCCATTTATTTACAGAGAGACATTTCCTGTTTTATAACAAGCCTCCATTTATTTACAGAGAGACATTTCCTGTTTTATAACAAGTAGCATTTATTTACAGAGAGACATTTCCTGTTTTATAACAAGTAGCCTCCATTTATTTACAGAGAGACATTTCCTGTTTTATAACAAGTAGCCTCCATTTATTTACAGAGAGACATTTCCTGTTTTATAACAGGTAGCCTTTTATAACAAGTAGCCTCCATTTATTTACAGAGAGACATTTCCTGTTTTATAACAAGTAGCCTCCATTTATTTACAGAGAGTTTTATAACAAGTAGCCTCCATTTATTTACAGAGAGACATTTCCTGTTTTATAACAAGTAGCCTCCATTTATTTACAGAGAGACATTTCCTGTTTTATAACAAGTAGCCTCCATTTATTTACAGAGAGACATTTCCTGTTTTATAACAAGTAGCCTCCATTTATTTACAGTTTTTTTATAACAAGTAGCCTCCATTTATTTACAGAGAGACATTTCCTGTTTTATAACAAGTAGCCTCCATTTATTTACAGAGAGACATTTCCTGTTTTATAACAAGTAGCCTCCATTTATTTACAGAGAGACATTTCCTGTTTTATAACAAGTAGCCTCCATTTATTTACAGAGAGACATTTCCTGTTTTATAACAAGTAGCATTTCTCCATTTATTTACAGAGAGACATTTCCTGTTTTATAACAAGTAGCCTCCATTTATTTACAGAGAGACATTTCCTGTTTTATAACAAGTAGCCTCCATTTATTTACAGAGAGACATTTTATAACAAGTAGCTCCATTTATTTACAGTTTTATAACAAGTAGCCTCCATTTATTTACAGAGAGACATTTCCTGTTTTATAACAAGTAGCCTCCATTTATTTACAGAGAGACATTTCCTGTTTTATAACAAGTAGCCTCCATTTATTTACAGAGAGACATTTCCTGTTTTATAACAAGTAGCCTCCATTTATTTACAGAGAGACATTTCCTGTTTTATAACAAGTAGCCTCCATTTATTTACAGAGAGACATTTCCTGTTTTATAACAAGTAGCCTCCATTTATTTACAGAGAGACATTTCCTGTTTTATAACAAGTAGCCTCCATTTATTTACAGAGAGACATTTCCTGTTTTATAACAAGTAGCCTCCATTTATTTACAGAGAGACATTTCCTGTTTTATAACAAGTAGCCTCCATTTATTTACAGAGAGACATTTCCTGTTTTATAACAAGTAGCCTCCATTTATTTACAGAGAGACATTTCCTGTTTTATAACAAGTAGCCTCCATTTATTTACAGAGAGACATTTCCTGTTTTATAACAAGTAGCCTCCATTTATTTACATTTTTATAACAAGTAGCCTCCATTTATTTACAGAGAGACATTTCCTGTTTTATAACAAGTAGCCTCCATTTATTTACAGAGAGACATTTCCATTTATTTACAGTTTTATAACAAGTAGCCTCCATTTATTTACAGAGAGACATTTCCTGTTTTATAACAAGTAGCCTCCATTTATTTACAGAGAGACATTTCCTGTTTTATAACAAGTAGCCTCCATTTATTTACAGAGAGACATTTCCTGTTTTATAACAAGTAGCCTCCATTTATTTACAGAGAGACATTTCCTGTTTTATAACAAGTAGCCTCCATTTATTTACAGAGAGACATTTCCTGTTTTATAACAAGTAGCCTCCATTTATTTACAGAGAGACATTTCCTGTTTTATAACAAGTAGCCTCCATTTATTTACTGAGAGACATTTCCTGTTTTATAACAAGTAGCCTCCATTTATTTACAGAGAGACATTTCCTTTTTATAACAAGTAGCCTCCATTTATTTACAGAGAGACATTTCCTGTTTTATAACAAGTAGCCTCCATTTATTTACAGAGAGACATTTCCTGTTTTATAACAAGTAGCAGAGAGACTCCATTTATTTACAGAGAGACATTTCCTGTTTTATAACAAGCCTCCATTTATTTACAGAGAGACATTTCTGTTTTATAACAAGTAGCATTTATTTACAGAGAGACATTTCCTGTTTTATAACAAGTAGCCTCCATTTATTTACAGAGAGACATTTCCTGTTTTATAACAAGTAGCCTCCATTTATTTACCAGAGAGACATTTCCTGTTTTATAACAAGACATTTATTTACAGAGAGACATTTCCTGTTTTATAACAAGTAGCCTCCATTTATTTACAGAGAGACATTTCCTGTTTTATAACAAGTAGCCTCCATTTATTTACAGAGAGACATTTCCTGTTTTATAACAAGTAGCCTCCATTTATTTACAGAGAGACATTTCCTGTTTTATAACAAGTAGCCTCCATTTATTTACAGAGAGACATTTCCTGTTTTATAACAAGTAGCCTCCATTTATTTACAGAGAGACATTTCCTGTTTTATAACAAGTAGCCTCCATTTATTTACAGAGAGACATTTCCTGTTTTATAACAAGTAGCCTCCATTTATTTACAGAGAGACATTTCCTGTTTTATAACAAGTAGCCTCCATTTATTTACAGAGAGACATTTCCTGTTTTATAACAAGTAGCCTCCATTTATTTACAGAGAGACATTTTTATAACAAGTAGCTGTTTTTTATAACAAGTAGCCTCCATTTATTTACAGAGAGACATTTCCTGTTTTATAACAAGTAGCCTCCATTTATTTACAGAGAGACATTTCCTGTTTTATAACAAGTAGCCTCCATTTATTTACAGAGAGACATTTCCTGTTTTATAACAAGTAGCCTCCATTTATTTACAGAGAGACATTTCCTGTTTTATAACAAGTAGCCTCCATTTATTTACAGAGAGACATTTCCTGTTTTATAACAAGTAGCCTCCATTTATTTACAGAGAGACATTTCCTGTTTTATAACAAGTAGCCTCCATTTATTTACAGAGAGACATTTCCTGTTTTATAACAAGTAGCCTCCATTTATTTACAGAGAGACATTTCCTGTTTTATAACAAGTAGCCTCCATTTATTTACAGAGAGACATTTCCTGTTTTATAACAAGTAGCCTCCATTTATTTACAGAGAGACATTTCCTGTTTTATAACAAGAGCCTCCATTTATTTACAGAGAGACATTTCCTGTTTTATAACAAGTAGCCTCCATTTATTTACAGAGAGACATTTCCTGTTTTATAACAAGTAGCCTCCATTTATTTACAGAGAGACATTTCCTGTTTTATAACATTTATTTACAGTTTCCTGTTTTATAACAAGTAGCCTCCATTTATTTACAGAGAGACATTTCCTGTTTTATAACAAGTAGTCCATTTATTTACAGAGAGACATTTCCTGTTTTATAACAAGTAGCCTCCATTTATTTACAGAGAGACATTTCCTGTTTTATAACAAGTAGCCTCCATTTATTTACAGAGAGACATTTCCTGTTTTATAACAAGTAGCCTCCATTTATTTACAGAGAGACATTTCCTGTTTTATAACAAGTAGCCTCCATTTATTTACAGAGAGACATTTCCTGTTTTATAACAGAGTAGCCTCCATTTATTTACAGAGAGACATTTCCTGTTTTATAACAAGTAGCCTCCATTTATTTACAGAGAGACATTTCCTGTTTTATAACAAGTAGCCTCCATTTATTTACAGAGAGACATTTCCTGTTTTATAACAAGTAGCCTCCATTTATTTACAGAGAGACATTTCCTGTTTTATAACAAGTAGCCTCCATTTATTTACAGAGAGACATTTCCTGTTTTATAACAAGTAGCCTCCATTTATTTACAGAGAGACATTTCCTGTTTTATAACAAGTAGCCTCCATTTATTTACAGAGAGACATTTCCTGTTTTATAACAAGTAGCCTCCATTTATTTACAGAGAGACATTTCCTGTTTTATAACAAGTAGCCTTCCATTTCCTGTTTTATAACAAGTAGCCTCCATTTATTTACAGAGAGACATTTCCTGTTTTATAACAAGTAGCCTCCATTTATTTACAGAGAGTTTTATAACATTTTTATTTACAGAGAGACATTTCCTGTTTTATAACAAGTAGCCTCCATTTATTTACAGAGAGACATTTCCTGTTTTATAACAAGTAGCCTCCATTTATTTACAGAGAGACATTTCCTGTTTTATAACAAGTAGCCTCCATTTATTTACAGAGAGACATTTCCTGTTTTATAACAAGTAGCCTCCATTTATTTACAGAGAGACATTTCCTTTCCTGTTTTATAACAAGTAGCCTCCATTTATTTACAGAGAGACATTTCCTGTTTTATAACAAGTAGCCTTTCCATTTATTTTATTTACAGAGAGACATTTCCTGTTTTATAACAAGTAGCCTCCATTTATTTACAGAGAGTTTTATAACATTTTTATTTACAGAGAGACATTTCTGTTTTATAACAAGTAGCCTCCATTTATTTACAGAGAGACATTTCCTGTTTTATAACAAGTAGCCTCCATTTATTTACAGAGAGACATTTCCTGTTTTATAACAAGTAGCCTCCATTTATTTACAGAGAGACATTTCCTGTTTTATAACAAGTAGCCTCCATTTATTTACAGAGAGACATTTCCTGTTTTATAACAAGTAGCCTCCATTTATTTACAGAGAGACATTTCCTGTTTTATAACAGGTAGCCTCCATTTATTTACAGAGAGACATTTCCTGTTTTATAACAAGTAGCCTTTATTTACCATTTATTTACAGAGCCTCCATTTATTTACAGACATTTCCTGTTTTATAACAAGTAGCCTCCATTTATTTACAGAGAGACATTTCCTGTTTTATAACAAGTTGCCTCCATTTATTTACAGAGAGACATTTCCTGTTTTATAACAAGTAGCCTCCATTTATTTACAGAGAGACATTTCCTGTTTTATAACAAGTAGCCTCCATTTATTTACAGAGAGACATTTCCTGTTTTATAACAGGTAGCCTCCATTTATTTACAGAGAGACATTTCCTGTTTTATAACAGGTAGCCTCCATTTATTTACAGAGAGACATTTCCTGTTTTATAACAAGTAGCCTCCATTTATTTACAGAGAGACATTTCCTGTTTTATAACAAGTAGCCTCCATTTATTTACAGAGAGACATTTCCTGCTTTATAACAAGTAGCCTTTATAACAAGTAGCCTCCATTTATTTACAGAGAGACATTTCCTGTTTTATAACAAGTAGCCTCCATTTATTTACAGAGAGACATTTCCTGTTTTATAGCAGGGAGCGTCCATTTATTTACAGAGAGACATTTCCTGTTTTATAGCGGGGAGCGTCCATTTATTTACAGAGAGACATTTCCTGTTTTATAGCGGGGAGCGCCCATTTATATACAGTAGTTTGTTGATTAATTGTTGCTTTTTCTTCAGTGGAAATACAGAATGTGTATAAAAACAGCCAAATACACCAAAAGCCTTGAGACTTGAGACTTTTTAACCATGTTAATCATTACTGAAACATGAAACTAAAAACATTTCACCAGTTAAAGATAATGAATACATATCAACTAAATACAAATACTGTATTAAAAATAATTAATACAAAAGTCAAGAGTTGGCTATAACATGAGTACAAACAAAGTGTGTGTGTGTGTGTTTGTGTGTGTGTGTGTGTGTGTGTGTGTGTGTGTGTGTGTGTGTGTGTGTGTGTGTGTGTGTGTGTGTGTGTGTGTGTGTGTGTGTGTGTGTGTGTGTGTGTGTGTGTGTGTGTGTGTGTGTTTGTGTGTGTGTGTGTGTGTTTGTGTTTGTGTGTGTGTGTGTGTGTGTTTGTGGTTGTGCTTGTGTGTGTGTGTGTGTGTGTGTGTAGTATAATTTCCCATCATAAAATGTATCCTCATTCCCCAAACATATACCTTCATCGTTACAAAAATAATAATAAATACATCTGTATTTTTTAAAATCTCCAATCTGGTAACCCTCACTGAATTCGACATACAGTTTGAAGTCGGAAGTTTACATACACAAAGGTTGGAGTCATTAAAACTTGTTTTTCAACCACTCCACAAATTTATTTGGCAAGTCGGTTAGGACATCTACTTTGTGCGTGACATAAGTAATTTTTCCAACAATTGTTTACAGACAGATTATTTCACTTATAATTCACTGTATCGCAATTTCAGTGGGTCAGAGGTTTGCATACACTAAGTTGACTGTGCCTTTAAACAGCTTGGGAAATGATGTCAGGGCTTTGGAAGCTTCTGATAGGCTAATTGACATAATTTGAGTCCATTGGAGGTGTACCTGTGGATGTATTTCAAGGCCTACCTTCAAACTCAGTTAGTTTTTGCTTGACATCATGAGAAAATCAAAAGAAATCAGCCAAGACCTCAGATTTTTTTTTGTAGATCTCCACAAGTCTGGTTCATCCTTGGGAGCAATTTCCAAACACCTGAAGATACCACTTTCATCTGTATAAACAATAGTACGCAAGTATAAACACCATGAGACCACACAGCTGTCACACCGCTCAAGAAGGAAACGTGTTCTGTCTCAAAGGGATGAATGTACTTTGGTGCGAAAAGTACAAATCAATCCCTGAACAACAGCAAAGGACCTTGTGATGATTCTGGAGGAAACACGTACAAAAGTATCTATATCCACAGTATATATAAGTGTATTTATATAGCATTCTAAATAAACGTGGTACGTCAAAAAGTGTAGAACACCATAATATCTAATAACCCTCCAAAATGTATTTTCCTACCAATTAAGTAGCACAAAAATTGGAGTCTTTTCACACGAATTAAGCCACACAGAAACGCAACAACAACAACAACAACAACAAAAATGCACGAAATCTGCTGAAATAGTTTTTTTGTACAAATTTGCACGAATTTAATTTGAGATTGTGTTGCTTTATGGCAAGAAGTATCGCCCAGCATGAACTTAACAAGAACTCAGATTCACTTCGTTTGATTCACTTAGAACATTTCAAGCTACTAAAACGTTAAATTAACACGTCATAGGCATCAGACTGACAGACCTTTCTTCCCAAAACGTCATAGAAATAGGCTAACCCTTCACAACGAATGATGGAATAGTTTGGTGTGCTGTTTCAGTTACGACGATTTAAATCACAGCATTCACTTCCCGTTTAAAGTGACTACTAAAACCTGCAGAGGGCAGAAGAACTCTTGCCTCGTGCAGTTCAGCATTCGTTACAATAATCATCTCGTCTTTGTATTGCAAATGTGATTCTCATCAGCGACAATAAATGATAGTTCTGCTGTTGCCTAGCAGGCGGGTTTGTTTCTTCAGCTTTTTTTTAGAATGACATTGCTGTCAAGCCTTTACATCCAGCTGCCCCCAAAACAACACGCTGCCATTATCTCTCATTGGTTTTATACACGTGTGCTTGTATTGGGTTTTCTATTGAGGTAATGATTTGTTCAGCAGCTTGCAAATGAACGGAGTCCAGTTCAATGGCCCGATTGATACGGCAGCATTCTGAAGCACAGCTATCCATCGCGGAGGTTTGAGCAGAGCAGAGCCAGAGCAGAGAGGCAGCGAGGTGCAGGGAGATACAGCGATAGACAAGAACACGCCAGAGATTATACTTGATGCCCCTCTCGGCGAGATGGTTGAGTCCACATCAAGGTTGCTGCCGCTGCTGTGCTATCCTCAAATCCACTGTTCACTTTTAGCTTCGTTCTCAGCGTCTGGCATGGCACTACGGATTGTTGTCTCTGGCTGAAAAGGAATACTTCCCAACCTAAATACATGTTTAGTTGTAAATATGAAAACTGTGCATAGAGACGGATACTACGCGGGATCTATCGAACTATCTGACATGATCAATAGAAGAAGCGTTAAATGCTGCCGGACGGATTTAGTTCAATCTAGAACCATGAGGATTAGAACTGGAATTATATTCTGGAATCTCATGTTTTCAATGATGTTCTCGTGTGTGAAAGGTACGTCATTGCAGTATTTCTTCTGGTTCTGCTTTATTTTTGGGTCCGGAGGAAAATCGATTGTAGCTTTATGGACGTGCGCGGAAAATGCAAGGGTTTTTGGATGGAGTGCCAGGGACGCATTTTTCTTCGGCTGCGCTCAATGCAGGCTTTGAGCGGAGTCTCGATAGATATTCTTGCAGTACACTCATCCGAATAGCATACGTGAGCTGCTTTGGTTAGTAACTCGTGGATTGTGACTGACTTGAGTAACGACCATGCACTGCAGTTTTGTAATATAATACATCACGATATTTTGTATTAACTTACAATAACCACATTTTACATGATGGGTCATTTTGTGCTCTTTTTTTGTTGTTGTTGCGGGGTTTAGTCTTGTGGATCTCGTGCATTTCCTCCTGAACCTCTGGTTAAGAACCTTTACGGGGTCGTGTAGTAGGTTAATGAACAACGATATGGAACCGAAGTATCGAATGTTGGTCACAGACCTGCCAGCGCCTCCAGGTTGACTTTAGGTGCGCTGTTTAGTATTCTGATAGTGACGCCGCGACCACTAATAGTGAATGGCCCCGATATTATACAATTAGAGAACGAATGGATGAATCTTTATTTCTGAAAAACAACAACTTTGAGACTATCTAGTTACCTGCTAGGGGGAATTGTCCCGTGATGTAAAATTAAAAAAATAAGCTATGTCACAGCCTACGGTGTGTTGCGGTGGTAGGCTACAGATTAACATGTTGTATTTGGAGGCAGGAAAATGAGCCTATTTAAACGAGACTCTCTCGACATCTGCTATTTGGTTGAGAACCCCATTTCAAGTCACATCAGCAAATTTCATTTTACCCACTTTTGAACAACAACAAAAAACACCTTGTTTTTTTTAACCAAAACTAATTGTTGCGCGTAGGCATATTGTTCACCCGCAAATGTTGGACAATATGTGATATTTTCTATAATATGCGTATTATAATGGAATTAATTAAGATCAAGGGCAAGCTAATTGCCACTCCATGTGTATCCGTGACACTTCATCATGCTTCTGTATGCATTATGTCAACAACACCATTATCTACAATGAGTCCAGTTACATCACTGAGTTTCACTCCTTACTCACTTCTAGAGCAGATGAAATATGATCCTCACTAACCCCCGTAGCTACTTCATATACTCTGAGATGCGTTGTGATCCTGATACAGTATAGTGCAGATACCAGTGTACATGTGGATCCCCCCCCTGCAGTCATTTCTGCTGTCTGTCTACTGGGGGTGGATGAATGTGTTGCCTGCCTCCATCAGGGTTTCATCACCACCCACATTGGAAAGACAAGACAGAGAAGGAGAAGAGAGAGGAGACTTCAAACAGCCCTTCAGCTACTGGATTGACACTTGATGCAGATTTGGTGATGCATGACTGCATTACCTAGAGGGGTCTGAAGAGCACCTAGGATTAGGAAGATGGCCCAGCTAGCATGACGCCAAGGGCAGGCCAGGCCCCCATATCCATCTCTGTTTGGCCATCTTCTCTTTCTCTCTATCTCTATGACTCTATCTGACTCTATCTGACTCTCTCTCTCTCTCTCTCTCTCTCTCTCTCTCTCTCTCTCTCTCTCTCTCTCTCTCTCTCTCTCTCTCTCTCTCTCTCTCTCTCTCTCTCTCTCTCTCTCTCTCTCTCTCTCTCAGAGAGAGAGAGAGAGTCAGATAGATAATATCACTCTCTCTCTCTCTCTCTCTCTCTCTCTCTCTCTCTCTCTCTCTCTCACACACACACACACACACACACATACAATTTCTCTTTCTATCTATCTCTCTGACTCCATCTGACTATCTCTATCTCCCTCTCTCTTTCTCCCTTTCTCCCCCCTCGCTTTCTCTCTAGCCCCCCCCCTCTCTCTCTCTCTCTCTCTCTCTCTCTCTCTCTCTCTCTCTCTCTCTCTCTCTAGCCCCCCCCCTCTCTCTCTAGCCCCCCCCCCTCTCTCTCTCTCTCTCTCTCTCTCTCTCTCTTTCTCCCTTTCTCCCCCCTCTCTCTCTCTAGCCCCCCCCCTCTCTCTCTACCCCCCCTCTCTCTCTCTAGCCCCCCCCTCTCTCTCTCTCTGTGGTTGGGAGTGGGACCAATGCCACGGGGCTTAACAAGGAAAAGCAAGTTCCTCCCTGAGCTCCAGCAAATAATTACCAGTAATCTGGGAGTGGGTTAATCTATTCAGTGATCGAGAGGGAGGGAAAGAGAGAGACGGAGAGAGAGAGAGGTGGAGAAGAGAGTGGGGGGGAAAGAGAGAGACAGAGAGAGAGAGAGACGGAGAAGAGAGTGGGGGAAAGAGAGAGAGAGGAGAGGTGGAGAAGAGAGAGGGAGAGAAAGAGAAAGATGGAGAGAGAGAGAGGTGGAGAAGAGAGAGGGAGGGAAAGAGAGAGACAGAGAGACGGAGAAGAGAGTGGGGGGAAAGAGAGAGAGGAGAGGTGGAGAAGAGAGAGGGAGAGAAAGAGAAAGATGGAGAGAGAGAGGTGGAGAAGAGAGTGGGGGGAAAGAGAGAGAGAGGAGAGGTGGAGAAGAGAGAGGGAGAGAAAGAGAAAGATGGAGAGAGAGAGGTGGAGAAGAGAGTGGGGGGGGGGGGACTGTCACAATGACTTGTAGCTAGCTAGCTGTAGTGTGATTATGTAAACCAGGGCAGTTTGTCTGTGTAATTATACACTATCTTCATGGAGAGAAGGCATTATCCTGCCCCACAGGTTCTTCATCTCTCAAGTGGCTGTAGAGCTCCCTTCACATCGTGTTGAGGAACCATCACTACTCCCTTCACACCATGTTGGAGAACCATCTCTTCTCCCTTCACACTATGTTGAGG
This sequence comes from Oncorhynchus masou masou, assembly GCF_036934945.1. NCBI lineage: Eukaryota > Metazoa > Chordata > Actinopteri > Salmoniformes > Salmonidae > Oncorhynchus > Oncorhynchus masou. Next base: position 92,145,291 of record NC_088240.1, read on the forward strand.
AACCATCTCTTCTCCCTTCACATCATATAGTAGAACCATCTATTCTCCCTTCACACCATGTTGAGGAACCATCTCTTCTCCCTTCACATCATATAGTAGAACCATCTCTTCTCCCTTCACACCATGTTGTAGAACCATCTCTTCTCCCTTCACATCATATAGTAGAACCATCTCTTCTCCCTTCACACCATGTTGTAGAACCATCTCTTCTCCCTTCACACCATGTTGTAGAACCATCTCTTCTCCCTTCACACCATGTTGAGGAACCATCTCTTCTCCCTTCACATCATATAGTAGAACCATCTCTTCTCCCTTCACACCATGTTGTAGAACCATCTCTTCTCCCTTCACATCATATAGTAGAACCATCTCTTCTCCCTTCACACCATGTTGTAGAACCATCTCTTCTCCCTTCACACCATGTTGTAGAACCATCTCTTCTCCCTTCACACCATGTTGAGGAACCATCTCTTCTCCCTTCACATCATATAGTAGAACCATCTCTTCTCCCTTCACACCATGTTGTAGAACCATCTCTTCTCCCTTCACATCATATAGTAGAACCATCTCTTCTCCCTTCACACCATGTTATAGAACCATCTCTTCTCCCTTCACACCATGTTGAGGAACCATCTCTTCTCCCTTCACAACATGTTGTAGAACCATCTCTTCTCCCTTCACACCATGTTGAGGAACCATCTCTTCTCCCTTCACACCATGTTGTAGAACCATCTCTTCTCCCTTCACACCATGTTGTAGAACCATCTCTTCTCCCTTCACGCCATGTTGAGGAACCATCTCTTCTCCCTTCACACTATTTTGAGGAACCATCACTTCTCCCTTCACACCATGTTGTAGAACCATCTCTTCTCCCTTCACATCATATAGTAGAACCATCTCTTCTCCCTTCACACCATGTTGAGGAACCATCTCTACTCCCTTCACACCATGTTGAGGAACCATCTCTTCTCCCTTCACATCATATAGTAGAACCATCTCTTCTCCCTTCACACCATGTTGTAGAACCATCTCTTCTCCCTTCACAGCATGTCGAGGAACCATCTCTTCTCCCTTCACACCATGTTGTAGAACCATCTCTTCTCCCTTCACACCATGTTGAGGAACCACCTCTTCTCCCTTCACATCATATAGTAGAACCATCTCTTTTCCCTTCACACCATGTTGTAGAACCATCTCTTCTCCCTTCACAGCATGTTGAGGAACCATCTCTTCTCCCTTTACACCATGTTGTAGAACCATCTCTTCTCCCTTCACACCATGTTGAGGAACCATCTATTCTCCCTTCACACCATGTTGAGGAACCATCTCTTCTCCCTTCACATCATATAGTAGAACCATCTCTTCTCCCTTCACACCATGTTGAGGAACCATCTCTTCTCCCTTCACAACATGTTGTAGAACCATCTCTTCTCCCTTCACACCATGTTGAGGAACCATCTCTTCTCCCTTCACACCATGTTGTAGAACCATCTCTTCTCCCTTCACACCATGTTGAGGAACCATCTCTTCTCCCTTCACACCATGTTGAGGAACCATCTCTTCTCCCTTCACATCATATAGTAGAACCATCTCTTCTCCCTTCACACCATGTTGAGGAACCATCTCTTCTCCCTTCACGCCATGTTGAGGAACCATCTCTTCTCCCTTCACACTATTTTGAGGAACCATCACTTCTCCCTTCACACCATGTTAAGGAACCATCTCTTCTCCTTCACATCATATAGTAGAACCATCTCTTCTCCCTTCACACCATGTTGAGGAACCATCTCTACTCCTTTAACACCATGTTGAGGAACCATCTCTTCTTCCTTCACATCATATAGTAGAACCATCTCTTCTCCCTTCACACCATGTTGTAGAACCATCTCTTCTTCCTTCACATCATATAGTAGAACCATCTCTTCTCCCTTCACACCATGTTGTAGAACCATCTCTTCTTCCTTCACATCATGTTGAGGAACCATCTCTTCTCCCTTCACACCATGTTGAGGAACCATCTCTTCTCCCTTCACACCATGTTGTAGAACCATCTCTTCTCCCTTCACACCATGTTGAGGAACCATCTCTTCTCCCTTCACACCATGTTGAGGAACCATCTCTTCTCCCTTCACATCATATAGTAGAACCATCTCTTCTCCCTTCACACCATGTTGAGGAACCATCTCTTCTCCCTTCACGCCATGTTGAGGAACCATCTCTTCTCCCTTCACACTATTTTGAGGAACCATCACTTCTCCCTTCACACCATGTTAAGGAACCATCTCTTCTCCCTTCACATCATATAGTAGAACCATCTCTTCTCCCTTCACACCATGTTGAGGAACCATCTCTACTCCTTTAACACCATGTTGAGGAACCATCTCTTCTTCCTTCACATCATATAGTAGAACCATCTCTTCTCCCTTCACACCATGTTGTAGAACCATCTCTTCTTCCTTCACATCATATAGTAGAACCATCTCTTCTCCCTTCACACCATGTTGTAGAACCATCTCTTCTCCCTTCACAGCATGTTGAGGAACCATCTCTTCTCCCTTCACATCATGTTGTAGAACCATCTCTTCTCCCTTCACATCATATAGTAGAACCATCTCTTCTCCCTTCACACCATGTTGAGGAACCATCTCTTCTCCCTTCACATCATGTTGAGGAACCATCTCTTCTCCCTTCACATCATATAGTAGAACCATCTCTTCTCCCTTCACACCATGTTGAGGAACCATCTCTTCTCCCTTCACGCCATGTTGAGGAACCATCTCTTCTCCCTTCACATCATGTTGAGGAACCATCTCTTCTCCCTTCACATCATATAGTAGAACCATCTCTTCTCCCTTCACGCCATGTTGAGGAACCATCTCTTCTCCCTTCACATCATGTTGAGGAACCATCTCTTCTCCCTTCACATCATATAGTAGAACCATCTCTTCTCCCTTCACACCATGTTGAGGAACCATCTCTTCTCCCTTCACGCCATGTTGAGGAACCATCTCTTCTCCCTTCACATCATGTTGTAGAACCATCTCTTCTCCCTTCACACTATGTTGAGGAACCATCTCTTCTTCCTTCACATCATGTTGTAGAACCATCTCTTCTCCCTTCACATCATATAGTAGAACCATCTCTTCTTCCTTCACAGCATGTTGAGGAACCATCTCTTCTCCCTTCACATCATGTTGTAGAACCATCTCTTCTCCCTTCACATCATGTTGTAGAACCATCTCTTCTCCCTTCACGCCATGTTGAGGAACCATCTCTTCTCCCTTCACACTATTTTGAGGAACCATCACTTCTCCCTTCACACCATGTTGTAGAACCATCTCTTCTCCCTTCACATCATATAGTAGAACCATCTCTTCTCCCTTCACACCATGTTGAGGAACCATCTCTACTCCCTTCACACCATGTTGAGGAACCATCTCTTCTCCCTTCACATCATATAGTAGAACCATCTCTTCTCCCTTCACACCATGTTGTAGAACCATCTCTTCTCCCTTCACAGCATGTCGAGGAACCATCTCTTCTCCCTTCACACCATGTTGTAGAACCATCTCTTCTCCCTTCACACCATGTTGAGGAACCACCTCTTCTCCCTTCACATCATATAGTAGAACCATCTCTTTTCCCTTCACACCATGTTGTAGAACCATCTCTTCTCCCTTCACAGCATGTTGAGGAACCATCTCTTCTCCCTTTACACCATGTTGTAGAACCATCTCTTCTCCCTTCACACCATGTTGAGGAACCATCTATTCTCCCTTCACACCATGTTGAGGAACCATCTCTTCTCCCTTCACATCATATAGTAGAACCATCTCTTCTCCCTTCACACCATGTTGAGGAACCATCTCTTCTCCCTTCACAACATGTTGTAGAACCATCTCTTCTCCCTTCACACCATGTTGAGGAACCATCTCTTCTCCCTTCACACCATGTTGTAGAACCATCTCTTCTCCCTTCACACCATGTTGAGGAACCATCTCTTCTCCCTTCACACCATGTTGAGGAACCATCTCTTCTCCCTTCACATCATATAGTAGAACCATCTCTTCTCCCTTCACACCATGTTGAGGAACCATCTCTTCTCCCTTCACGCCATGTTGAGGAACCATCTCTTCTCCCTTCACACTATTTTGAGGAACCATCACTTCTCCCTTCACACCATGTTAAGGAACCATCTCTTCTCCCTTCACATCATATAGTAGAACCATCTCTTCTCCCTTCACACCATGTTGAGGAACCATCTCTACTCCTTTAACACCATGTTGAGGAACCATCTCTTCTTCCTTCACATCATATAGTAGAACCATCTCTTCTCCCTTCACACCATGTTGTAGAACCATCTCTTCTTCCTTCACATCATATAGTAGAACCATCTCTTCTCCCTTCACACCATGTTGTAGAACCATCTCTTCTTCCTTCACATCATGTTGAGGAACCATCTCTTCTCCCTTCACACCATGTTGAGGAACCATCTCTTCTCCCTTCACACCATGTTGTAGAACCATCTCTTCTCCCTTCACACCATGTTGAGGAACCATCTCTTCTCCCTTCACACCATGTTGAGGAACCATCTCTTCTCCCTTCACATCATATAGTAGAACCATCTCTTCTCCCTTCACACCATGTTGAGGAACCATCTCTTCTCCCTTCACGCCATGTTGAGGAACCATCTCTTCTCCCTTCACACTATTTTGAGGAACCATCACTTCTCCCTTCACACCATGTTAAGGAACCATCTCTTCTCCCTTCACATCATATAGTAGAACCATCTCTTCTCCCTTCACACCATGTTGAGGAACCATCTCTACTCCTTTAACACCATGTTGAGGAACCATCTCTTCTTCCTTCACATCATATAGTAGAACCATCTCTTCTCCCTTCACACCATGTTGTAGAACCATCTCTTCTTCCTTCACATCATATAGTAGAACCATCTCTTCTCCCTTCACACCATGTTGTAGAACCATCTCTTCTCCCTTCACAGCATGTTGAGGAACCATCTCTTCTCCCTTCACATCATGTTGTAGAACCATCTCTTCTCCCTTCACATCATATAGTAGAACCATCTCTTCTCCCTTCACACCATGTTGAGGAACCATCTCTTCTCCCTTCACATCATGTTGAGGAACCATCTCTTCTCCCTTCACATCATATAGTAGAACCATCTCTTCTCCCTTCACACCATGTTGAGGAACCATCTCTTCTCCCTTCACGCCATGTTGAGGAACCATCTCTTCTCCCTTCACATCATGTTGAGGAACCATCTCTTCTCCCTTCACATCATATAGTAGAACCATCTCTTCTCCCTTCACGCCATGTTGAGGAACCATCTCTTCTCCCTTCACATCATGTTGAGGAACCATCTCTTCTCCCTTCACATCATATAGTAGAACCATCTCTTCTCCCTTCACACCATGTTGAGGAACCATCTCTTCTCCCTTCACGCCATGTTGAGGAACCATCTCTTCTCCCTTCACATCATGTTGTAGAACCATCTCTTCTCCCTTCACACTATGTTGAGGAACCATCTCTTCTTCCTTCACATCATGTTGTAGAACCATCTCTTCTCCCTTCACATCATATAGTAGAACCATCTCTTCTTCCTTCACAGCATGTTGAGGAACCATCTCTTCTCCCTTCACATCATGTTGTAGAACCATCTCTTCTCCCTTCACATCATGTTGTAGAACCATCTCTTCTCCCTTCACAGCATGTTGAGGAACCATCTCTTCTCCATTCACAGCATGTTGTAGAACCATCTCTTCTCCCTTCACAGCATGTTGAGGAACCATCTCTTCTCCATTCACACCATGTTGAGGAACCATCTCTTCTCCCTTCACAGCATGTTGTAGAACCATCTCTTCTCCCTTCACAGCATGTTGAGGAACCATCTCTTCTCCATTCACACCATGTTGAGGAACCATCTCTTCTCCCTTCACATCATGTTGTAGAACCATCTCTTCTCCCTTCACATCATGTTGAGGAACCATCTCTTCTCCCTTCACACTGCTCCATGGTGGATCTAAAAGCTGTTGCATGCACTCAAGACTGGAGTTTTTTTTATCTCCCTCTCTCTTTCTTTCAATTCAAATCAATTAAATACATTTTTAAGTGATCTTCATTGGCATGGGGTACCGTATGTTTACATTACCAAAGCAAGTGAAATAAACAATCATCAGAAATGAAGTAAACAAATCAGACATTTTAAATGGTGTTGTATGCAGTCAGGACTGGAGATGAGGTGTTGTATGGACAGTGGAATACAGAACAACAGCTCAGCTGCTGTTATTCTCTGTGATGGATTTCAGCTCTTTGGAATCAGCCAGAAACTCAGTTTAGATAATGGGATCCAGCCAGAAACTCAGTTTAGATAATGTAATTGTGGAGATAAACAGAAAAGGGCCATTTGTAAACAGCCACTGGATCTGGCTGGCTGATACGGATTTGTAATGTTGGAAACAAAGTATCAGGCAGGAAATTAACGCTAGCAAATAAAAATTCAATCTAACTGCAGTTAAAGGGTATTTAAAAGGAACAATTATGATTGAGATTTAATAAACAAACCTGTCGATTAAAGTTTGAGAAAAATCATTCTCACACACACACAGATTAATAATCATTCACACCCACACAGATTAATAATGATTCACACTCTCACAGAGATTAAAAATCATTCACACCCACACAGATTAATAATCATTCACGCCCACACAGATTAAAAATCATTCACGCCCACACAGATTAAAAATCATTCACGCCCACACAGATTAATAATCATTCACGCCCACACAGATTAATAATCATTCACGCCCACACAGATTAATAATCATTCACACCCACACAGATTAATAATCATTCACGCCCACACAGATTAAAAGTCATTCACACCCACACAGAATAATAATCATTCACACCCACACAGATTAAAAATCATTCACGCCCACACAGATTAAAAATCATTCACACCCACACAGATTAATAATCATTCACACCCACACAGATTAATAATCATTCACACCCACACAGATTAAAAATCATTCATACTCTCACAGAGATTAATAATGATTCATACACACACAGATTTTCTTAACAACAGATTGACTTGTTGATAGTTTATTAAACAAAACAAATCTCACTCATCTCAGCTAGCAAAAAACAACACATTGCACGATACAATATTGGCAAATATTTCTGTTATGAAAATGTAAATGCACAAATGGCAGATGTATAATTTATTGTTTAATGAAACATCTCACTGTGAAGAATCATACTGCTTATTTGGGCTATCGTGTCCTGAGGTGTTATATTTAGACTGTTGTCATCGTGTCCTGAGGTGTTATATTTAGACTGTTGTCAACGTGTCCTGAGGTGATATATTTAGACTGTTGTCAACGTGTCCTGAGGTGTCCTGAGGTGATATATTTAGACTGTTGTCAACGTGTCCTGAGGTGTTATATTTAGACTGTTGTCAACGTGTCCTGAGGTGTCCTGAGGTGATATATTTAGACTGTTGTCAATGTGTCCTGAGGTGTTATATTTAGACTGTTGTCAACGTGTCCTGAGGTGTTATATTTAGACTGTTGTCAACGTGTCCTGAGGTGATATATTTAGACTGTTGTCAACGTGTCCTGAGGTGTCCTGAGGTGATATATTTAGACTGTTGTCAACGTGTCCTGAGGTGTTATATTTAGACTGTTGTCAACGTGTCCTGAGGTGTCCTGAGGTGATATATTTAGACTGTTGTCAACGTGTCCTGAGGTGTTATATTTAGACTGTTGTCAACGTGTCCTGAGGTGTCCTGAGGTGATATATTTAGACTGTTGTCAACGTGTCCTGAGGTGATATATTTAGACTGTTGTCAACGTGTCCTGAGGTGTCCTGAGGTGATATATTTAGACTGTTGTCAATGTGTCCTGAGGTGTTATATTTAGACTGTTGTCAACGTGTCCTGAGGTGTTATATTTAGACTGTTGTCAACGTGTCCTGAGGTGTTATATTTAGACTGTTGTCAACGTGTCCTGAGGTGATATATTTAGACTGTTGTCAACGTGTCCTGAGATGTCCTGAGGTGATATATTTAGACTGTTGTCAACGTGTCCTGAGGTGTTATATTTAGACTGTTGTCAACGTGTCCTGAGGTGTTATATTTAGACTGTTGTCAACGTGTCCTGAGGTGTTATATTTAGACTGTTGTCAACGTGTCCTGAGGTGATATATTTAGACTGTTGTCAACGTGTCCTGAGGTGTCCTGAGGTGATATATTTAGACTGTTGTCAACGTGTCCTGAGGTGTTATATTTAGACTGTTGTCAACGTGTCCTGAGGTGTTATATTTAGACTGTTGTCAACGTGTCCTGAGGTGTCCTGAGGTGATATATTTAGACTGTTGTCAACGTGTCCTGAGGTGATATATTTAGACTGTTGTCAACGTGTCCTGAGGTGTTATATTTAGACTGTTGTCAACGTGTCCTGAGGTGATATATTTAGACTGTTGTCAACGTGTCCTGAGGTGTTATATTTAGACTGTTGTCAACGTGTCCTGAGGTGATATATTTAGACTGTTGTCAACGTGTCCTGAGGTGATATATTTAGACTGTTGTCAACGTGTCCTGAGGTGTTATATTTAGACTGTTGTCAACGTGTCCTGAGGTGTTATATTTAGACTGTTGTCAACGTGTCCTGAGGTGTTATATTTAGACTGTTGTCAACGTGTCCTGAGGTGTTATATTTAGACTGTTGTCAACGTGTCCTGAGGTGATATATTTAGACTGTTGTCAACGTGTCCTGAGGTGTCCTGAGGTGTTATATTTAGGCTGTTGTCAATGTGTCCTGAGGTGTTATATTTAGACTGTTGTCAACGTGTCCTGAGGTGATATATTTAGACTGTTGTCAACGTGTCCTGAGGTGTCCTGAGGTGATATATTTAGACTGTTGTCAACGTGTCCTGAGGTGTTATATTTAGACTGTTGTCAACGTGTCCTGAGGTGTCCTGAGGTGATATATTTAGACTGTTGTCAACGTGTCCTGAGGTGTTATATTTAGACTGTTGTCAACGTGTCCTGAGGTGTTATATTTAGACTGTTGTCAACGTGTCCTGAGGTGTTATATTTAGACTGTTGTCAACGTGTCCTGAGGTGATATATTTAGACTGTTGTCAACGTGTCCTGAGGTGTCCTGAGGTGATATATTTAGACTGTTGTCAACGTGTCCTGAGGTGTTATATTTAGACTGTTGTCAACGTGTCCTGAGGTGTTATATTTAGACTGTTGTCAACGTGTCCTGAGGTGTTATATTTAGACTGTTGTCAACGTGTCCTGAGGTGATATATTTAGACTGTTGTCAACGTGTCCTGAGGTGTCCTGAGGTGATATATTTAGACTGTTGTCAACGTGTCCTGAGGTGTTATATTTAGACTGTTGTCAACGTGTCCTGAGGTGTTATATTTAGACTGTTGTCAACGTGTCCTGAGGTGTTATATTTAGACTGTTGTCAACGTGTCCTGAGGTGATATATTTAGACTGTTGTCAACGTGTCCTGAGGTGTTATATTTAGACTGTTGTCAACGTGTCCTGAGGTGTCCTGAGGTGATATATTTAGACTGTTGTCAACGTGTCCTGAGGTGTTATATTTAGACTGTTGTCAACGTGTCCTGAGGTGATATATTTAGACTGTTGTCAACGTGTCCTGAGGTGTTATATTTAGACTGTTGTCAACGTGTCCTGAGGTGTCCTGAGGTGATATATTTAGACTGTTGTCAACGTGTCCTGAGGTGTTATATTTAGACTGTTGTCAACGTGTCCTGAGGTGATATATTTAGACTGTTGTCAACGTGTCCTGAGGTGTCCTGAGGTGTTATATTTAGACTGTTGTCAACGTGTCCTGAGGTGTTATATTTAGACTGTTGTCAATGTGTCCTGAGGTGTTATATTTAGACTGTTGTCAACGTGTCCTGAGGTGATATATTTAGACTGTTGTCAACGTGTCCTGAGGTGTCCTGAGGTGATATATTTAGACTGTTGTCAACGTGTCCTGAGGTGTTATATTTAGACTGTTGTCAACGTGTCCTGAGGTGTCCTGAGGTGATATATTTAGACTGTTGTCAACGTGTCCTGAGGTGTTATATTTAGACTGTTGTCAACGTGTCCTGAGGTGTTATATTTAGACTGTTGTCAACGTGTCCTGAGGTGTTATATTTAGACTGTTGTCAACGTGTCCTGAGGTGATATATTTAGACTGTTGTCAACGTGTCCTGAGGTGTCCTGAGGTGATATATTTAGACTGTTGTCAACGTGTCCTGAGGTGTTATATTTAGACTGTTGTCAACGTGTCCTGAGGTGTTATATTTAGACTGTTGTCAACGTGTCCTGAGGTGTTATATTTAGACTGTTGTCAACGTGTCCTGAGGTGATATATTTAGACTGTTGTCAACGTGTCCTGAGGTGTCCTGAGGTGATATATTTAGACTGTTGTCAACGTGTCCTGAGGTGTTATATTTAGACTGTTGTCAACGTGTCCTGAGGTGTTATATTTAGACTGTTGTCAACGTGTCCTGAGGTGTTATATTTAGACTGTTGTCAACGTGTCCTGAGGTGATATATTTAGACTGTTGTCAACGTGTCCTGAGGTGTTATATTTAGACTGTTGTCAACGTGTCCTGAGGTGTTATATTTAGACTGTTGTCAACGTGTCCTGAGGTGTTATATTTAGACTGTTGTCAACGTGTCCTGAGGTGATATATTTAGACTGTTGTCAACGTGTCCTGAGGTGATATATTTAGACTGTTGTCAACGTGTCCTGAGGTGTCCTGAGGTGATATATTTAGACTGTTGTCAACGTGTCCTGAGGTGTTATATTTAGACTGTTGTCAACGTGTCCTGAGGTGTCCTGAGGTGATATATTTAGACGGTTGTCTACGTGCCCTGAGGTGTTATATTTAGACTGTTGTCAACGTGTCCTAAGGTGATATATTTAGACTGTTGTCAACGTGTCCTGAGGTGATATATTTAGACTGTTGTCAACGTGTCCTGAGGTGATATATTTAGACTGTTGTCAACGTGTCCTGAGGTGTTATATTTAGACTGTTGTCAACGTGTCCTGAGGTGATATATTTAGACTGTTGTCAATTTGTCCTGAGGTGATATATTTAGACTGTTGTCAACGTGTCCTGAGGTGATATATTTAGACTGTTGTCAAGGTGTCCTGAGGTGTCCTGAGGTGATATATTTAGACTGTTGTCAACGTGTCCTGAGGTGTCCCGAGGTGATATATTTAGACTGTTGTCAACGTGTCCTGAGGTGTCCTGAGGTGATATATTTAGACTGTTGTCAACGTGTCCTGAGGTGATATATTTAGACTGTTGTCAACGTGTCCTGAGGTGTCCTGAGGTGTTATATTTAGACTGTTGTCAACGTGTCCTGAGGTGTTATATTTAGGCTGTTGTCAATGTGTCCTGAGGTGATATATTTAGACTGTTGTCAACGTGTCCTGAGGAGATATATTTAGACTATTGTCAAAGTATCCTCTGTTTATTATTTTATATTCAACTTCGATTTAGGTTCGGATGTCTTATCAATTCAACTAATTACTGTCCAGTCATTCTATTAAATATAATGCAATAGTGTTATATTACTGTATTGAACAGCAACTCTCTCTGTCTCTCTCTCTCTCTCTCTCTCTGTCTCTCTCTCTCTCTCTCTCTCTCTCTCTCTCTCTGTCTCTCTCTCTCTCTCTCTCTCTCTCTCTCTCTCTCTCTCTCTCTCTCTCTCTCTCTCTCTCTCTCTCTGTCTCTCTTTCTGTCTCTCTCTCTCTCTCTGTCTCACTCTCTCTCTCACTCACTCTCTCACGCTCTCTCTCACGCTCTCTCTCTCACGCTCTCTCTCACGCTCTCTCTCTCACGCTGTCTCTCACCCACTCTCTCACGCTCTCTCTCACGCTCTCTCTCACGCTCTCTCTCACGCTCTCTCTCTCTCTGACTCTCTCACGCTCTCTCTCAGTCACTCTCTCGTTCTCTCTCGTTCTCTCTCTCGCTCTCTGTTTCACACACAGGCACTCAGGTACACATATGCGCAGGCACGCACGCACACACACACACACACACACACACACACACACACACACACACACACACACACACACACACACACACACACACACACACACACACACACACACACACACACACACACACACACACACACACACAAACACACTGGACCACCAAATTCTAAACAACCACAGCAGTAATGTCCTTGTTCAGTGAAGATATTCAGATCGAGTGTTGTGATCTAGGGTTCATTGGGAGAGATTTCTAGACTCCAGATGGAATATGTCAGAGCCCTGAATTCTAAGTTATACAGATAGATTCATCAAGTAGCCTGAAGTCATTGTTTTGGGTGTTGATTCCAAACGGAATATCTTACCGTCATT
>NC_088240.1:92162736-92172736 GCF_036934945.1 Oncorhynchus masou masou
TATCCTGCTACTGTAGTCAGAGAGAGTCTGATGGGAATCTCTCAGTTGTCTGACTTACCTTTAAGGTTCATTATAGCTGGGTGTGATATGGCTGTAAGGATAAGGTTATAGACCAGTATAGCTGTGTGTGATATGGCTGTAAGGATAAGGTTATAAACCAGTATAGCTGTGTGTGATATGGCTGTAAGGATAAGGTTATAGAACAGTATAGCTGAGTGTGATATGGCAACAAGGATAAGGTTATAGACCAGTATAGCTGGGTGTGATATAGCTGTAAGGATAAGGTTATAGACCAGTATAGCTGAGTGTGATATGGGAACAAGGATAAGGTTATAGACCAGTATAGCTGAGTGTGATATGGCTGTAAGGATAAGGTTATAGACCAGTATAGCTGTGTGTGATATGGCTGTAAGGATAAGGTTATAAACCAGTATAGCTGAGTGTGATATGGCTGTAAGGATAAGGTTATAGACCAGTATAGCTGGGTGTGATATGTCTGTAAGGATAAGGTTATAGACCAGTATAGCTCGGATTGATATGGCTGTAAGGATAAGGTTATAGACCAGTATAGCTGTGTGTGATATGGCTGTAAGGATAAGGTTATAGACCAGTATAGCTGAGTGTGATATGGCTGTAAGGATAAGGTTATAAACCAGTATAGCTGAGTGTGATATGGCAACAAGGATAAGGTTATAGACCAGTATAGCTGAGTGTGATATGGCAACAAGGATAAGGTTATAGACCAGTATAGCTGAGTGTGATATGGCTGTAAGGATAAGGTTATACACCAGTATAGCTGTGTGTGATATGGCTGTAAGGATAAGGTTATAGACCAGTATAGCTGTGTGTGATATGGCTGTAAGGATAAGGTTATAAACCAGTATAGCTGAGTGTGATATGGCAACAAGGATAAGGTTATAGACCAGTATAGCTGAGTGTGATATGGCAACAAGGATAAGGTTATAGACCAGTATAGCTGAGTGTGATATGGCTGTAAGGATAAGGTTATACACCAGTATAGCTGTGTGTGATATGGCAACAAGGATAAGGTTATAGACCAGTATAGCTGGGTGTGATATAGCTGTAAGGATAAGGTTATAAACCAGTATAGCTGAGTGTGATATGGCTGTAAGGATAAGGTTATAAACCAGTATAGCTGAGTGTGATATGGCAACAAGGATAAGGTTATAGACCAGTATAACTGGGTGTGATATGGCTGTAAGGATAAGGTTATAGACCAGTATAACTGGGTGTGATATGGCTGTAAGGATAAGGTTATAGACCAGTATAGCTGAGTGTGATATGGCTGTAAGGATAAGGTTATAAACCAGTATAGCTGTGTGTGATATGGCTGTAAGGATAAGGTTATAGACCAGTATAGCTGTGTGTGATATGGCTGTAAGGATAAGGTTATAAACCAGTATAGCTGAGTGTGATATGGCAACAAGGATAAGGTTATAGACCAGTATAGCTGAGTGTGATATGGCAACAAGGATAAGGTTATATACCAGTATAACTGGGTGTGATATGGCTGTAAGGATAAGGTTATAGACCAGTATAACTGGGTGTGATATGGCTGTAAGGATAAGGTTATAGACCAGTATAGCTGAGTGTGATATGGCAACAATGATACGGTTATAGACCAGTATAGTTGGGTGTGATATGGCTGTAAGGATAAGGTTATAGACCATTATAGCTGGGTTTGATATGGCTGTAAGGATAAGGTTATAGACCAGTATAGCTGGGTTTAATATGGCTGTAAGGATAAGGTTATAGACCAGTGTAGCTGGGTTTGATATGGCTGTAAGGATAAGGTTATAGACCAGTATAGCTGTGTGTGATATGGCTGTAAGGATAAGGTTATAGACCAGTTAGCTGGGTGTACACATACTTTAAAATATACCAAATCAATAGACTATAATGATATCTCCCCTTTAAATATCAAGGCCAAATTACGGTTCATTTTAAATGTTTTAGTGGTAGGCATCGGTTTCATGGATCTTTGTCTTTGTGTGTCTTCACCTGCCCCAGGGAGAACTCTGTATAATCTAGATTATTGGGGTGATGAATGAAAGGAGCACGAAGCCTTCTGCAATGACATTAACCCACAAATGAACACATACTGTACCATAAAACACAGCTTAATGGAATTCATGCATGTCCTCTCCTCTGAAAGACCAGAATGCTTGTTCATGTGTTTCCTTTGAAGTTGAATAAACAAGATAAATGTTTACAATTTATTTTTATAGATACAAAAGCTTTCATAGAAACGCCAGCGTGTAAGACATTACAAGCATTTTTAATTCACTGCTGTGTTGAGAAGGAACCTGATTCAAATTCACATAATAGATGGCTTACTCAGAGATGGAGAGAGAAAGAGTGAAGGAGAGAGAGAGAGCGAGAGATTGAGGAAGGAGAGAGAAAGAGAGAGAGAAGAGAGAGGAGAGAGAGAGGTGGAGGAAGTAGAGAGAAAAAGAGAGAGAAGAGAGAGAGAGAGGTGGAGGAAGGAGAGAGAAAAAGAAAGAGAGATAGGAGAGAGGAGAGAGAGAGGTGGAGGAAGGAGAGAGAAAAAGAGAGAGAAGAGAGACAGAGAGAGAAGAGAGAGAGGTGGAGGAAGGAGAGAGAAAATAGAGAGAAGAGAGAGAGGAGAGAGAGAGAGGTGGAGGAAGGAGAGAGAAAAGGAGAGAAGAGAGAGAGAGAGAGAGGTTGAGCTGTGAGTTAAAGTCTCTCCTTAAGGACAATAGCGACATGTAGTATCAGCTTTTGAATAGTCCAAAGCGTCACATCATTGAAGCTCTGCGACAACTCAACCTTGGCCTGTGCGCTCCTCATTGAGCTGTGTTAATGTTCTTAGTTACGCTTGTTCAATGGATTTGGGGATGTGTTGGCGTACGTTTTTGATTTCGGATTTCGTATTTATTCCCCGGATAAACAACAAGTATCTTGCAGCATCAGCGAAGGCATGTGAACTTATTTTAGCGCTGATTGGTTGTTGGCTGTTCAATAGTTACGCATACATTCAGAGTTTCTCCCCTGAGGTTTGATTCTGACTCTATTCCAAATAGCACCTAATTCCCTAATCTATTACCCTATAGGCCCTGGTCAACAGTAGTCTACTACCCTGGTAAACTGTCACGTAGAGTAGGCCAGAAGGCTAAACTGGATAACCTAACCTCTATCAAAATAAAAAGATGGCGGAACCGCAAAAGTTCTTCTGTGCAAAGGTGTTTATTTACAAGTGATTCCGGAACAAAAAACAACAGTACTGCCATCAACGTCTACCTTATGGGACAGCTTAAAAACAATGCTGCCCCATCCACAGCTCAATCCAAACTGCCCCTTTAGAGACTGGAGGAGAGGCTCCTTTTGTAGGGCTAGCCCCTCCCCTCAGAACAATTAACCCTAATTAATTAATCAATTAACAATACAAACCTACATTTTCCATGAACTAAACATACTAAAGGATATACATTGCAACACGGTTTTAAACAATATCACAACATAACATTTACAACATTACATCACTACTGACAATATCTTTCAATATGCCCATATGCATTAATGAGCCATTTGGGACAGGCACGATAAAGCCAACCCAATTCCCTTAGCTCGGGTCCTTTTCCAGCATACCCGGAAGCTACAGAGATGGAGAGAGAGGAACAGAACAAACAAGCAATGCGCTCATCCACAACATTGATAAGTATAATAATTATTGTATCTCTCAAATATGAACATTGACAAGTGTGAAATGCATGCACCAAGACAGAAGTTAATTTGTGTGTCGACCCACATTGTTAACTTATCTTATAATGGCGCAGGGAGGAGTGATGAATATGTGTGTGCGTTAAAGAACCAAATGCTGCCCGCGGCCAGTGACGGTCTTCTACGTCACATCAACAGTAGTCTACTACCCTGGTCAACAGTAGTCTACTACCCTGGTCAACAGTAGTCTACTACCCTGGTCAACAGTAGTCTACTACCCTGGTCAACAGTAGTCTACTACCCTGGTCAACAGTAGTCAACTACCCTGGTCAACAGTAGTCTACTACCCTGGTCAACAGTAGTCTACTACCCTGGTCAACAGTAGTCTACCCGGGTCAACAGTAGTCTACTACCCTGGTCAACAGTAGTCTACTACCCTGGTCAACAGTAGTCTACTACCCTGGTCAACAGTAGTCTACTACCCTGGTCAACAGTAGTCTACTACCCTGGTCAACAGTAGTCTACTACCCTATAGGCCCTGGTCAACAGTAGTCTACTACCCTATAGACCCTGGTCAACAGTAGTCTACTACCCTATAGACCCTGGTCAACAGTAGTCTACTACCCTATAGACCCTGGTCAACAGTAGTCTACTATCCTGGTCAACAGTAGTCTACTATCCTGGTCAACAGTAGTCTACTACCCTATAAACCCTGGTCAACAGTAGTCTACTACCCTATGGGCCCTGGTCAACAGTAGCATACTACCCTGGTCAACAGTAGTCTACTACCCTGGTCAACAGTAGTCTACTACCCTGGTCAACAGTAGTCTACTACCCTGGTCAACAGTAGTCTACTACCCTGGTCAACAGTAGTCTACTACCCTGGTCAACAGTAGTCTACTATCCTGGTCAACAGTAGTCTACTACCCTATAGACCCTGGTCAACAGTAGTCTACTACCCTGGTCAACAGTAGTCTACTACCCTGGTCAACAGTAGTCTACTACCCTGGTCAACAGTAGTCTACTACCCTGGTCAACAGTAGTCTACTATCCTGGTCAACAGTAGTCTACTACCCTATAAACCCTGGTCAACAGTAGTCTACTACCCTGGTCAACAGTAGTCTACTACCCTTGTCAACAGTAGTCTACTACCCTTGTCAACAGTAGTCTACTACCCTGGTCAACAGTAGTCTACTACCCTGGTCAACAGTAGTCTACTACCCTGGTCAACAGTAGTGTACTACCCTATGGGTCCTGGTCAACAGTAGTATACTACCCTGGTCAACAGTAGTATACTACTCTATGGGTCCTGGTCAACAGTAGTCTACTACCCTGGTCAACAGTAGTCTACTGGGTCTATAGGGTAGTAGACTACTGTTGACCAGGGTAGTAGACTACTGTTGACCAGGACCCATAGGGTAGTAGACTACTGTTGACCAGGGTCTATAGGGTAGTAGACTACTGTTGACCAGGGTAGTAGACAACTGTTGACCAGGGTAGTAGACTACTGTTGACCAGGGTAGTAGACTACTGTTGACCAGGGTCTATAGGGTAGTAGACTACTGTTTACCAGGGTCTATAGGGAGGTAGACTACTGTTGACCAGGGTAGTAGACTACTGTTGACCAGGGTAGTAGACTACTGTTGACCAGGGTCTATAGGGTAGTAGACTACTGTTGACCAGGGTAGTAGACTACTTGATGAAAACCTGCCACAGAGCGCTCAGGATCTTAGACAGAGCCGAAGGGTCACCAACAGGACAACGACCTTAAGTACACAGCCAAGACAATGCAGAATTGGCTTTGGGACAAGTCTCTGAATGTCCTTGAGTGGCCCAGCCAGGGCCCTGACATTAACTCGATCGAAAATAGCTGTGCAGCGACGCTCCCCATCCAACCTAACAGAGATTGAGAGGATCTGCAGAGAAGAATGGGAGAAACTCCCCAAATACAGGTGTGCCAAGCTTGTCCCGTCATACCCAGGAAGACTGGAGGCTGTAATCGCTGCCAAAGGTGCTTTAACAAAGTACTGAGTAAAGAGTCTGAATACTTATGTAATTGTGATATCATTTATTTATTTTTATTTTTCTAATAGCCTACTACCCTGGTCAACAGTTGTCTACTACCCTGGTCAACAGTAGTCTACTACCCTATAGACCCTGGTCAACAGTAGTCTACTACCCTGGTCAACAGTAGTCTACTACCCTGGTCAACAGTAGTCTACTACCCTGGTCAACAGTAGTCTACTACCCTGGTCAACAGTAGTCTACTACCCTGGACAACAGTAGTCTACTACCCTGGTCAACAGTAGTCTACTACCCTGGTCAACAGTAGTCTACTACCCTGGTCAACAGTAGTCTACTACCCTGGTCAACAGTAGTCTACTACCCTGGTCAACAGTAGTCTACTACCTATAGACCCTGGTCAACAGTAGTCTACTACCCTGGTCAACAGTAGTCTACTACCCTGGTCAACAGTAGTCTACCTCCCTATAGACCCTGGTCAACAGTAGTCTACTACCCTATGGGTCCTGGTCAACAGTAGTATACTACCCTGGTCAACAGTAGTCTACTACCCTATGGGTCCTGGTCAACAGTAGTCTACTACCCTGGTCAACAGTAGTATACTACCCTGGTCAACAATAGTCTTCTATGGGTCCTGGTCAATATAAAGGGCCTTTGGAAAGTATTCAGACCGCTTGACTTTTTCCACATTTTGTTACGTTACAGACTTTTCTAAAATGGATTATAGTGTTTTTCCCCTCGTCAATCTACACATAATAACCCGCATAATGACAAAGAGAAAACTGGCTATTAGAAAAATAAAAATAAATAAATGATATCACAATTACATAAGTATTCAGACTCTTTACTCAGTACTTTGTTAAAGCACCTTTGGCAGCGATTACAGCCTCCAGTCTTCTTGGGTATGACGGGACAAGCTTGGCACACATGTATTTGGGGAGTTTCACCCATTCTTCTCTGCAGATCCTCTCAATCTCTGTCAGGTTGGATGGGGAGCGTCGCTGCACAGCTATTTTCGATCGAGTTAATGTCAGGGCCCTGGCTGGGCCACTCAAGGACATTCAGAGACTTGTCCCAAAGCCAATTCTGCGTTGTCTTGGCTGTGTGCTTAGGGTCGTTGTCCTGTTGGTGACCCTTCGGCTCTGTCTAAGATCCTGAGCGCTCTGTGGCAGGTTTTCATCAAGGATCTCTCTGTACTTTGCTCCTTTCATCTGTCCCTCGATCCTGACTAGTCTCCCCGTTCCTGCCACTGAAAAACATCCCCACAGCATGAAGCTGCCACCACCATGTAGGGATGCTGCTAGGTTTCCTCCAGATGTCACACTTGGCATTCAGGCCAAATTGTTACATCTTGGTTTCATCAGACCAGAGAATCTTGTTTCTCATGGTGTGAGAGTCCTTTAGGACTCCTTTAACTCCAAGCGTGCTGTCATGTGCCTTTTACTGAAGAGTAGCTTCCGTCTGGCCACTCTACCATAAATGTCAGATTGGTGGAGTGCTGCAGAGATGGTTGTCCTTCTGGAAGTTTCTCCCATCTCCACAGAGGAACTAGGGAGCTCTGTCAGAGTTCAGAGCTCAGTTTTGCATGGCAGCCATCTCTAGTAAGAGTCAGTATCAGAGCTCAGTATTGCATGGCAGCCATCTCTAGTAAGAGTCAGTATCAGAGCTCAGTATCGCATGGCAGCCATCTCTAGTAAGAGTCAGTATCAGAGCTCAGTATTGCATGGCAGCCATCTCTAGTAAGAGTCAGTATCAGAGCTCAGTATCGCATGGCAGCCATCTCTAGTAACAGTCAGTATCAGAGCTCAGTATCGCATGGCAGCCATATCTAGTTTGAGTCAGTATCAGAGCTCAGTATCGCATGGCAGCCATCTCTAGTAAGAGTCAGTATCAGAGCTCAGTATCGCATGGCAGCCATCTCTAGTAAGAGTCAGTATCAGAGCTCAGTATCGCATGGCAGCCATCTCTAGTAAGAGTCAGTATCAGAGCTCAGTATCGCATGGCAGCCATCTCTAGTAAGAGTCAGTATCAGAGCTCAGTATCGCATGGCAGCCATCTCTAGTAAGAGTCAGTATCAGAGCTCAGTATCGCATGGCAGCCATCTGCAGTAAGAGTCAGTATCAGAGCTCAGTATCGCATGGCAGCCATCTGCAGTAAGAGTCAGTATCAGAGCTTAGTTTTGCATGGCAGCCATCTCTAGTAAGAGTCAGTATCAGAGCTCAGTATCGCATGGCAGCCATCTCTAGGAAGAGTCAGTATCAGAGCTCAGTATCGCATGGCAGCCATCTCTAGTAAGAGTCAGTATCAGAGCTCAGTATCGCATGGCAGCCATCTCTAGTAAGAGTCAGTATCAGAGCTCAGTATCGCATGGCAGCCATCTCTAGGAAGAGTCAGTATCAGAGCTCAGTATCGCATGGCAGCCATCTGCAGTAAGAGTCAGTATCAGAGCTCAGTATTGCATGGCAGCCATCTCTAGTAAGAGTCAGTATCAGAGCTCAGTATCGCATGGCAGCCATCTCTAGTAAGAGTCAGTATCAGAGCTCAGTATCGCATGGCAGCCATCTCTAGGAAGAGTCAGTATCAGAGCTTAGTTTTGCATGGCAGCCATCTCTAGGAAGAGTCAGTATCAGAGCTTAGTTTTGCATGTCAGCTCTGTCAGGTTGGATGGGGAGTGTCGCTGCACAGCTATTTTCAGGTCTCTCCATAGATGTTCGATTGGGTTCAAGTCCAGGCTCTGGCTGGGCCACTCAAGGACATTCAGAGACTTGTCCCGAAGCCACTCCTGCATTGTCTTATCTGTGTGCTTAGGGACGTTGTCCTGTTGGAAGGTGAACCTTCACCTCAGTCTGATGTTCTGAGTGCTCTGTAGCAGGTTTTCATCAAGGATCTCTCTGTACTTTGCTCCGTTCATCTCGATCCTGACTAGTCTCCCGGTCCCTGCTGCTGAAAACCATCCCCACATCATGATGCTGCCACCACCATGCTTCACTGTAAGGATGGTGACAGGTTTCCTCCAGACGTGACACTTAGCATTCAGGCCAAGGAGTTCAATCTTGGTTTCGTCAGACCAGAGAATCTTGTTTCTCATAGTCTGAGTCCTTTAGGTGCCTTTTAGCAAACTCCAAGCGGGCTGTCATGTGCCTTTTACTGAGGAGTGGTTTTCCACCTGGCCACTCTACCATAAAGGCCTGATTGGTGGACTGCTGTAGAGATTGTTGACCTTCTGGATGCATCTCCCATCTCCATAGAGGAACTAGGGAGCTCTGTCAGAGTGACCATCGGGTTCTTGGTCACTTCCCTGACCAAGGCTCTTCTTCCCCGATTGCTCAGTTTGGCCGGGCGGCCAGCTCTAGGAAGAGTCTTTGTGGTTCCAAACTTCTTCCATTTAAGAATGATGGGGGCCACTGTGTCCTTGGGGACCTTCAACGCTCCAGACATTGTTTTGTACCCTTCCCCAGATCTGTTCTTCGACACAATCCTGTCTCTGAGCTCTATGGACAATTCCTTCAACCTCATGGCTTGGTTTTTGCTCTGACATGCCCTGTCAACAGGTGTGTGCCTTTCCAAATCATGTCCAATCAATTGAATTTACCACAGGTGGACTCCAAGTTGTAGAAACATCTCAAGGATGATCAATGATCATTATGGGGTATTGCGATGCCATTATGGGGTATTGCGATGTCATTATGGGGTATTGTGATGTCATTATGGGGTTATTGTGACGTCATTATGGGGCATTGCAATGTCATTATGGGGTATTGCGATGTCATTATGGGGTATTGTGATGTCATTATGGGGTATTGCGATGTCATTATGGGGTATTGCGATGTCATTATGGGGTATTGCGATGTCATTATGGGGTATTGCGATGTCATTATGGGGTATTGCGATGTCATTATGGGGTATTGCGATGTCATTATGTCATGTCATTATGGGGTATTGCGATGTCATTATGGGGTATTGCGATGTCATTATGGGGTATTGCGATGTCATTATGGGGTATTGCGATGTCATTATGGGGTATTGCGATGTCATTATGGGGTATTGCGATGTCATTATGGGGTATTGCGATGTCATTATGGGGTATTGCGATGTCATTATGGGGTATTGCGATGTCATTATGGGGTATTGCGATGTCATTATGGGGTATTGCGATGTCATTATGGGATGTCATTATGGGGTATTGCGATGTCATTATGGGGTATTGCGATGTCATTATGGGGTATTGCGATGTCATTATGGGGTATTGCGATGTCATTATGGGGTTATTGTGACG